>NC_068356.1:137555989-137680989 GCF_020536995.1 Dreissena polymorpha | reverse complement strand
GTTATTTTATTTCATTTTTCAAACCTAATATTTTTGACATTATTGTGACTTTCCACCAATTATACTCACGTTTGTTGTATCAAATAAAATAAAAATATTATTAAGAAGAAGGCGCGCGTGGTTTGGAATAAAGAAAGAAAACAAGGGAATGTCGCGTGACCTGGTTCTATGGTATATGTGACGTCATAATTAAGACCTACGTCACCGTCTCGTGCAGGCACGTGAACGGGTCGGACATCCAGCGAGCCCTACAATATTCAGCAGAAATACACTTCCGAACATTTAACATAATTATAACATGATAATCTTGCTATTTTTTAAATAGATAATCGATGTTAATTAACTACCAATGACGAGGTCTAAATCCTGGATGCAGAATATTTCAATCAAAGATCTATGCAATAATTAAGTGTATTTATAAAAATTTGGTTTTATATAGATAATTGCAATTAGATAAGCATTTAACAGAAATATCCGAATATGTGGACAACATCATGGGCACATAACATTTACTTCAAACAAGTTACACTGACAACCATCACACAAACCTATTGTGTATACATTAAACTTGTAGTTAATATTATAAGTAAATCGTTCTTGCTCAAGTCATTTCGTCTAACGCACGTGAAAAAAATTGTTAAGTATTTAAATAGTATACATGTTTTTTTTCCAGTCTACTCAACCGGGTACCTGAAAATGACGATCCATCTCTGCTGTGTAAATGGTGACGTCACATGTTGTGGTGACGTCATCACACGGTTTTCGCAAGAAACGCGATGGGAGGTCGTCCACATCCATAATGGTGATATTCAACGTTGTGGATTCTTTTTGACCGTCAACGTCCTGTAAAATACAAACAATCTATAAATGTCCTTCAAAATACAGACAATCGTTCGACTGAAATATTATATTTGCAAATCCTGAGCGACGTTTACTCTTAGTTTTTAAAACGAATTGTTGTTTTCATTTAGTCTACTCAATTTTAAAAACGGCTGAACGGGTCAAGTTCCCCACGGGTGCTGCTTCCCCGTACCCCGGGTACTTTGAAGTATACTTCACCGTAACCCAATACTCAAATAGTGCTTTTGAGTACCCCGATATATTTCAACCTACCCGAGTCGGCCGCGCGCCAGAGATTGACGAAAAAACTTTCTAAAATATAGATTTTTTAGTTTAAGTTGATTAAAATATCCCAACTGAATTACTACATTACTTGAAAAAAAGTTTTCATATTTTCATATTTTTAGTTTATTCAGTAATACAATTTTACGATGTGAAATCGAAAGTACATCCCGAAAATAGGTGGCATAACGATATACACACTATAAATAACGTTAGTAGATTGATCATTTTATATATAGCTCTAAATAGATTAGTGTCGAATTCTACCCGAATGAAATCTCCTCACCTAATATAAATCTACAGTAAATGTTATATCTTATCATTTTTTATTAGGTTATGAAAGATGGGGTACCTGTAAGTATAGAGAGGTACCCAAAAGTATCATTTGAAAATTCGTGTACGGTGAAGTATACTTCAAAGTGCCCAGGGTACGGGGAAGTAGTACCCGGGGGGGTGGGAGGAACTTGACCCATTCAGCTTAAAAATGTCCACAGTGTGTGTTACTCTTTCTGATGTCGCGTTTATGACCGAAAAATGTTCGCTGTGTCCAACAAAGGCTTATTTAACAACATCAAACGGATTTTTAAAAACTGACAGGACTGAATACACTAATGAATATATATATATTCTAGAGGTATTGAGATTTTCTAGGACGAGATGTTTCCTTTATCTTCTAGATCTATATGTATCCTATATCTTGCTTTATCTCTCATAATCAGAATAAACTTAGATCTAAATTAAGCATGCACATTTTCATAAAAATAAAGAACAATGCATGCAAGTGTGAATGTGTATGCGTTTACTAACGATGAGATACATACCACGGCGACGATTTTCAGCATCAAGAACTTGGTTCTACCCATTGTGTCGTAGTCAATCGTATTACGGCTCTCAATCACGCCCGTCGAGCTGTTGATCGCAAAATATCGCCGTCCATCGTACTGCAAATTCAGCATATTGTTATGATATAAATTTCGTCGTCAACCTTCGCAATTAACAAGCAATCAAAGACACTAACACGCAATCATTTAAACATACACGCAATCACATAAAACCGTCTTTAACGCTAAATACGCAAAGATAAACAATGACACACGTTCATATACACGGATATGCAATCATTTTCACATACACCCAATCACATTCAAACAAACTCGCGACCATTTATAAATGCACAAAACACTAAACCATAAACACTAACACACGAACGTAAACACGGAAGCGCAACCAAATTCAGAGACGCTTTTACATGTGCAAATAAAACGATGCCATTAATTGTTTTTGAACGGTTAGTAATGATTAAAAAGTACACATCCATATCCCAAAATCTAACATCCAAACGCATATACGCAATCACTCACGCACAAGACACAATCGCGTACAATTGTACCACACCTGCGAAATAAGATACTGGTCCAGTCGAAATTCTTCTATGACATCCGCGGGAATGTCAAGATCTCTCATCTTGGACTTTACTTCAAACACAGAGACGCCAATTTGGTTATTCTGGCGTAGAAAATATGGGATAAAAATCACATTAATTACTGTAAAATCCGTATTATTCGTATTACAGTATTTATCAGCCAAATCGTGGACATAAGTTTAATTTTACACAAGTTTTTTTTTTATGACCATATTGCAAATTTTAAGTAAATGTATAATTGTTCTGTAAAATCATTCGAACCTCGCTCTTTGAAAGAGGATTTAATGCATGTGCGTAAACTGTCGTCCCAGATAAGCACAAGGGGATTTAATGCATGTGCGTTAACTGTCGTCCCAGATAAGGGGATTTAATGCATGTGCGTAAACTGTCGTCCCTGATAAGAACAAGAGGATTTAATGCATGTGCGTAAACTGTCGTCCCAGAAAAGCACAGGCTAATCATCTACCGCTTTTATGATATTTTGATATTATGAAAGTCTCTTCTTAGCAAAAATCTACTTTAGGCGGAAAGAGTCTTTCCTGATTAGCCTGTGCGGACTGCACATGCTAATCTGGAACGACACTTTACGCACATGCATTAAACCCCTTTTTCACAGAGCGCGGAAAAATAATGCCTTACGAACAATAATGCCTTACGAAAAATAATGCCTTACGAAAAATAATGTAATACTATTATTACATAATCAGTTTATGTCTCTCAGTTTTCTCTATAACCGAAATGACATTCCGTTCAATCAATCTTTGATATAATTTACCTGTTAAATAAATACATAGACCGTGGCTTAGTGGGTATAGCGACCTCCTAGAAACAGGGAGATCACGGATTCAATCCCTACTGTGAGAGCGTTCTTTAGGCCTCCCCAGAAGCCATCAAGTACTGGTCGCACAGGAAACAGACTCGAGAGCGATCCAATAAGCATGGTGTGCGATACAATCTTACTAAAATAAATAGGTTTTAAGTTTAACTAAATGCTACATTTTACCTCGGTGATGGTTATGTTATATGGACGAGCGAAAAAGTACGGCGGAAACTCGTTGATTGGTTCAACTAATACATGTAGCGTCTGGAAAAGGAGAAAAGGAAATATTTGTATCTACGTGAAATTTAATATTTTGAGAAAGGATTTGGGAACACTAGGCTTAATACTGGAGCGTAAATTTTTGTCCCAGATTAGCCTGTGCAGTCCGCACGGACTTATCATGAACAAAACTTTCCGCCGAAATGGATTTTCGCTAAGCAGAGACTTTATTTAAACAAAAAATACAAAACCAACGGAAAGTGTTATCCTAGCTCAGCATGTGCGGACTACACAGGCTTATTTGTATTCAAAAGTCTTGTTTGAAAAAGGTGGTGATAATATGAGGATTACCAGAATGAACCCCCTTCGGAAGAAACACCCCTCCCTAAAAACGGCATAGAGAAGAAACCCCCTTTTACATTTTGCATATACAGAAGAAACACCCTTCCATAGCGGAAAAAAAACCTTCAAGTTTTCAAACAGGCGGAATAAACCCCCTCCCTAATTGTTATCAAAATCCATAATTTAATGAAGGTGCGAAAATCTGATTAAAGAAGTGTACCGGCCGTTTGTTCACAAGTTGTTAATGTTACACATTAAATATTCAAGCTGTGAATCTCAAACATCGTTATCGTGATAATTGACCCTTTTGAAAGATACTTGGTAGTTAAAATTAATCAAGATGGCAATAAAGCGAATAATTTATGATCGGGGGAGGGGGATAATTATTATTGAAGGATAAAATATACATAAATATAATAATATATATTTACATTTATTAACAAAGATCAAACAAGCATATATTAAAAAAGAAATAAACAAATTGTTGATGAAAAAGACACGCATTTATTAACGAGAAAACAGGCATATGATACATAAAAGACCTAATGCAGATGCATTAAAATGCGTGAACAACAAGGAATGAACAACACTCTTCCCTAAAAACACACAATTATAGTCAAATGCTATAACCGATGGCCTACAGGAACTCGCGGATGGTCTCCTCTCCATTGCTGTACTGTTGGCACAAAGACAATATCGCATTCTAGTGAATAGTCCTGGTCTTCCTCTTCTGTCTAAATTCACACGAGCCGCACTTTTTCGAAAAATGAATGAAAGGCGCCGATCATGACACAACTTCTCATCATTATCAACAATGGCCAGTACATTAAAGGACATTGAATATACATAATTAAATGAAGGTGCGAAAATATATTGCCAAACTGCATTGTACTGATTAAAGAAGTGTACCGACAGTTTGTTTACAAGATGTTAATGATGAGATGCTCGTGTGAATTTGTCTTACACTAGTTTAAGTGAGATTATACGATTTTTGTATGTGTAAAATTGTACTATATTGATAAAAATATGCCACAATAAGACAAAATAGTCACGAAAAATTATACATTGAAGTCAAATTTCATAAAATGCAGCAAAGACAAGTTAGCGCCCGAGCCGATTGTGACGAAGATATTTAGTGCACATTTTTGTACAATAACCGAAGCATTCGTCTTTTTATTAGGATCGGAGTTAGTGTTCGTGTGTCGTAGTAATAGATATCGTTGTTTACACATTTTATATAATTTCATAAATATTTGACAAAATCGTGCATACTCTCCTTAAACACTCAAAATTAATAAATAGAAGTTGTGTCATGAACGGTTTCTTTAATATTCATTCGATAAACTGCGGCTCGTGTGAATTTGTCTTGAAATTGTTAAACACTCATAATTACTTTCTTTTAATTGCATAGTACATAATGGCTTACTGCGGGCATTGTGCGTTTGTCTCTGATTTCATTATGGAAGGATGTTTGATCCGCTTTGGAAGGGGGTTTATTCCGCATATGCAAAACTAGCGAGGGTGTTTCTTCCGCGTATGCAAAATGTGAAAGGGGGTTTCTTCCGCTATGCTGTTTTTAGGGAAGGGTGTTCCTTCCGGAGGGTGTTTCTTCCGTACACCAATATGAGTCATGATATTTTTAAATGTACGCATTACACAAGTTTGCGAAATTAAGATTGAAAAATATGTATGCCCGTCGTGGTAACAAAACCTCATCAGGTGTTTTTTTTTTAATTATATGACTGCCACTTTGTCTTTCAAAATTTAAGCGCGTATTTCATAAAGTTGCGTATAAATAGCAATTTAAAACCTTAAAAAGCATCGTTTAACACGTTTAAAGGTTCAAACACCTGTTGTTAATGTATAAATTACAATTAAGTGTTCAATAATGTTTAGCGACAAAGTGAAACAGCTGCGCTTGCATATAATCATGCACTCCCTTGAATTTCTAAGAGAGACAATCGCGCCTGTAAATTGTCATAAACATACAGCATTAAGCTCCCTTGTTTGCCAGCGTAGAAATATGTGCTTCCAAACAATTTTAAGTTTGTTGTTTTGTTTATCATTGATTGCACTGGTCGTGAACCTCTATACAAACAACATGCACGTCCCCTTCCGTTAAATTAATAAATATAATGTAGACAAATTATGTAGACAAATTATAAATAGTTCCGAAGTTTCACGTTATGAAACGACGCTCTTTTACCCAACCGGTACTAACTTACGTGGCTGCTTTGGTCGCACGTGATTTTAATTGCGATATTCGTAGTTCCCAGCTGGAAAAAAACGATGGTATACAAATAATTTTATGGTATACAAATAATTTTATTAATTTGGTTATAACGCGTAAGTAGATGATCCGCGCTGAACGAAAACGGGGTTTAATGCATGTGCTTGAAGCCGCAGAGGCCAATATGGGACGACACTTTACTCCTGAATCCTGAACTGCACGTTAAGTATATTAACTTAATATAAACATAAATATAATTTAAATAAAAATTCCATACAAGTGGAAAGTGTCGTCCCTAATAGCCTGTTGGGACTGCAAATACTAAAATGGGACGACACTTTACGCACGTGCATTATGCCCTCTTTTAAGCGCGGCTCAAGTGCATTCGGTTTTCTTCAAAATGACAGCTCTAGTTTTTCGCGCATAACTTAAGAACTATGAACAAGAACTACCAAAATGTAGTATACACATATTTAATTTAATCTTAACTTAAAAGCAGAAGAAAACAATCGAATCACGAAGGACGTTTATATTTACAGCTGATTAATCGAATTAAGCTCTGGTCATTTCAATGTCGTTCCGATGTCTATCTATTGAATATTGCTCAGAAAACAGATTGTGCCCCGAGCAAAGTCATATCAATCGGACGTTACGTCAAAAATGTGACGTCATCAATTAATATCATAAAGACGATACTTAAAAACGGGACGTCATCGTACTGAGGTACGCGTTATACCTGAATTTGGAGGCCAGCGTCTAAATCCAACTCTTCTTTAAGTGTAAGCACGCTTTCAATCATGCTGAAATAGCGATCTGAACGACTGGGTGTGTATGACGTCACGTTGCAATTTCCGCTTAAGGTGAGATTGGCTATCACGTGACCTGCATCAACCCATAAAAATGAATCAGACATTTTATCAAGTATGGAAGTCTTCTTAGGACCATGTGCGAATCCCAATGCACTCGATAAAACTGTACACCACACACACGTATATGTGAAGGATGAGAACACTAAAACAATCTGAATCTGAAAATTCACTACAATGGCCCAACATTGATTCGGCGATTTTTTATATGACATTTAGTCGACAAAATCTGCCTCTACTATTGTAGAAACTCAAAACAAGTCGCTTCTACTTCTTTAGCCTTAACACATCCATTAAAGTGTTAATCTACCGGTATTTAAAATGATGAAATAAACATTGTCTAATCTAGATCTACTAAGAAAATGAAGCGCTTTGGGAAAACGGGGCTTAATGCATGTTCGTAAAGGGTCTTCTTGGATTTTCCTGTGGAGTACGCATAGAATAATCAGGCACGATACTTTCCGCCTTGACTAGATTATCGTTAAGAAAATAATCCCTTTAACGAAATTTCCATAAAAGAAGAAAGTTTCGTCCTTGATAAGCCTTCAAACTGCACAGGCTAATCTGGGCCGACAATAAACGCACACGCATTAAGCCATGTTTTACCAGAGCGGAGCTTAATCAGATACTAAAAACTTGTTCCGAGCACTATGAATACGCACCTACGGGTTCTGTTTCCTTGACAGTTACGTCATGCACGACGTCATTATTCCTAGTTTGTCCTGAAAAAAGAAAGATAAGACTTATTATTAAATGCACTACTGCACTAATTATGCATATATGATTTAAAAAAATATCTTACTAATCAGCTTTTATCTGAATGCTAGATCAATTGATGACGTGCGTTAAAATTAAGAGTGAGTTTCAACAGCGAGTTTCATAGAAAAGTTTCAAACGGTTTGGGCAGTAAATTTCGATATTTTTATCTATGCAAAAAACGAATTTGGAGAACACAAATTTCTATGCGAATTAACAAAAATGTTATGTACCGGCAGTTGTGCGATATCACGTATCGTGCTTAAAAAGCGTTTCATTAAGAATAACAATTATTAGGTGTATTTTTTAATACGCGTTTTGCTTTTATAATGTTGTCAAACAATTATTTTTTTAATCGTATGCAGTTCAAAATGAACAACTTTGATAAACAAACATCAATAAAAATGTGTGAAAATGCGTAATTACGCATCAAACAAACATGTGCATATCTCAAACATGGAGGCATTTGTATTAAAACATACCGGGATACGTTTGTTATCGTCATTATTATACGTGTGTTACATCTTACGAAGATTATGGTTAATGTCAATATATGAGCCGTGCTCTATGAAAACAGGCCTTAACGCATGTGCGAAAATGTCGTCCTATATTAGCATGTGCAACCCACACAAGCTTATAAGGGACGACACTTTCCGCATTTTGGTATATTTAGTTTAAAGGAAGTCCGTTTATAGGAACTTAGCGAAAAGCCAGTATAGGCTTTAAGTGGCGTCTCTGATAAGCATGTGCATAATACACAGGCTTACCAGAGACGACACCCTTCTCATATGCATTAAATCCCCTTTCACAAGATCATAACGTTTTATAACCAGTAACAACATTACCTGTGACGCATTTAATACAGCATGTAGCCACCACAATCAAAACGAAACGTTCATAGAAACAACAGTGTATACTCTTTGACATTTTATACCAATGAACACAGTGCAATATTATTATAGTCCAAAATTTAAATGTATGCAGTATGCGAAGGTACAAATGCAGGTAGCAAACTATGTTCGAAATATTTATTTTTGCTCAATGAAACGCGATTGTTTAAACACCATTAATTAATTCTTATCTAGAATTCCAATACGGAATATTTGCCGCAAAATACTGCTATTGAATCTTGTATATGCAGCGCCATTGAATAATTGTTCCTAACTGATAAGCCTTTGGGTAGATTATAAAGTTGTATACTGAACGAAAGTTAACAGCATTCGAAGTGTACGCGCGATCAATTTTAAGTAAGTTTCCAGATCTATACTTGTCTTACATGAACATGAATCTATAAGCAACTTATGTAAGATTCGCTCTGAGAAAAACGGGATTTGTTGCATCTGCATAAAGTGTCGTCCCGTTTTAGCCTGTGCACTGCGCACAAGCTTATCACGGACGTCACATACCGCCCAAACTGGATTTTCTTGAAGAAGATTCTTCATGTTAACAAAAACTGACTAGCCTAGCTACTATGGGACGACACTTAACGCACATGCTAAGCCTCGTTCTCCAAGAGCAAACCTCAGAATATTTATTACTCAAAGCGTAGCAACCTCCGCGCAGAGATTTGACGGGAACCAGCATAGCTGGATCAACCTCCGCGCAGAGATTCGACGGGAAATAACATAGCTGGATCAAATCCCTTGCTTCATAACCAACCATGTAATGATTACGGAATCCGGATATTGCCATCTATAATCTCGCCCTTCTTTCATCAAGGGCGACACTAGACACACGAAGCGATACACGATATTTTTCGCGACAGTCGCGGCGACGCACGATATTTTGTGCGACAGTCGCAGCGACGCACGATATATTTAACACGATATATCGCCTTTTGGGCTACCTACACAAGGGCGATATATCGTGTTAAATATAGTGTGCGTTGCCGCGTAAATGATATCCTTGCCATGTTGTACAATAATTTGTTACGGTAATTTCAATAACCAAAATCAACGAATTATCGTTGTCGTCATTTTCCTTCACTGGGGCTGTTGTCGATGGGAAAGTCGGCAGCAATGTGGGAAATTCATGTAAACACGTAACTTGAAAGGGACGCTGACGTTCTTCTTCCGCGCGGACGCTTCCGTTGCCTGAAACGCCCAAGTTAACAAATTACATCAAAATATTCAGCTTTATTGCTACTGCTACATCAAGTACTGGTTTACTGCAGTGATTGCTCATGATGATCATTATGGTCATGATAATGATGAAAATGATGTTTATAATGATGATGTTGTTGCTATTGTTGTTGATGTTGTTGTTGTTGTTAATGATGATGATGATGATAAAAAAATCGAATACTAAACACACATAAACGATTAAATCTGAAGATAGTTAATGTTAATTAATGAGTACCACAATATTAAACGTCAACGTAAGCGTCTCGTCTGACGTCATGTTCTTAACATTCTCAAACGCTGAAGTGACGCTCAAGTCTCCCGTGAAGTTGTTGATCTCAATAACTCCGTCGTCTGCAGTCAAAAAAACAGTTGTATATATATAAATAAAGCCCTACCGTAAATACAATCAAGTAAATTATGTTTATAAAGTGTCAAATGACGGGGAAACATAGGCTCTTTTAAATAACAAATACTGTAAAACCATTTGGGCCGTGCTCTGAGGATCCCTGCAGATCTTCAACATCCCGGCCTTCCATAAATGCTTTTATTAAATTATATAATATGACTGAAAATAACACACTATTATGTCAATTTTGACATATAATCACATATATCTAGGATGGTGCATCTGAGACTTATTAAAAATAAAAAAATCCAATTATTTACATTCGTACCATGCTGCTATGTACCTTTACATTCGTACCCAAATCATCATTTATGTTGACTGAAATTAACACACTATTATGTTAATTTTGACATATAATCACATATATCTAGGATGGTGCATCTGAGACTTATTAGAAATTTAAAAATCCATTTATTTACATTCGTACCATGCTGCTATGTACCTTTACATTCGTACCCAAACCATCATTTATGTTACCTTTGCTAAACATATATCGGCTTTTATGTCTAAAAATTTCAATATCAGACCTATTAATTGTGTACATTAATCAGTATTTGCCTTATATGTGTGTTTGCTTACACTATAAGGAAGTTCCTGTTAACAGCAATATTGGTTGCAATTATAAATGTTATATAAATTAACTATTTCCAAAAGTAAAGAAACATCAAATGTGTAAATACATTATTCGAAGCTTAAAAAAACACAATTCGTTCTCCCTCTGCTTTTCAAGGCAGATGTCACTTTACTTGTGACATGTACCATAAGGGCTTGGGACCTTCTAGCTTTTATATATGCAAAACACAAATGAATAAATCACTGTATAATGCTCAATAAAAGCTAGGCAGCATTAAGATTTGTTTAATTGTTACTAAAGTTGATATTAATTATGTTGTCGTTTAAGTAATTGTTACTGTTGTTGTATAAGTCCAAAAGCACAGTGCCAAAAAATGCTATTATATCCAGATATTGTTTAAGTGTGAATGATGAATGTCCAGCTATTAATGTTTAACTTTTTTCATTTGGTTTCTTCTTTCCATAGCCCTTCAACTTAAGAGCATCTATCCACTCTTCATAAGACTCTGATGACTTGAAGGGGCACCACCAATTTCCATAGTACTGTTTGTGCCCACCCGTATTCCTGTCCTCAAAACATTTGTTGCAGCTGCGGTAGGGCAGTTTCTTGTTGTACTGTCTCCGGAACTCCCCTGCCTGCTCAGCCTCCAGCTTCCTCTTCCTGTAATGCTTTGTAGAGTATGGCAGGTAAGATTCGGCTGGGGCTGAAATCGACGAAGTCAGTGCCAGGTCAGGAGCGGGAGCAGTCACAAAACGCACCAATGGTGCTGGTGCTATGGGCACCGGCACTTCATGCTTTACCTCATCTGGTGGCAGGATTCTTCTGCGCACTTGATGAATTAGAGAGCCTTTCGTGCTGATCTGGATGGGGAACTTGTGTGGTTCAGTGGTTCCCATTTCCAAGGAAACTGGCCTTTTAAGGGGCGCTGGCAGTGATTCAGGCGCTACCAGTGGAACTTACTGAAGGGCAAGTCCCTGTTCCAGCAAGGTTCTTTCTCTGCGCTTTCCACGAGCACTGAACCTGAAATCAGACAAATATATAAATTATAATCTATATATTTTTAAAAAGAAACAAGAACAAGAGATGTGTTTGCCAGAAACACAATAATCCCAAATACGCCGCTTTGTTTCTTTTTTTTTACCTTTGACCATAAAGGATGACCTTTACCTTTCACCACTAAAAATGTGCGGCTTTATGAGATACACATGCTGGCCAAATATGAAGTTGCTATCTTTAATATTGCAAAAGTTATGACAAAACTTAAAGATTTCTTAAAGTTTTGGGACAGAATGACAGACAGGCCAAAAACAATATACCCCCTTTTTTTAAAAAGGGGCATAAAAAGCCTTTCTTACGTTAATCAATTATTATTTTCATATAAATAAAGTAATATATAAATTGACTCAAAATGTTAATGAAATATTATAATATGCCGATAATATTTATGTATATGTGTACCGTACTAGTCAATAAATACCTACCAAGCAGTCAAGGTGCGCTGGTTTATATCAGATAGCTGAATGCGTGTATTCTGTATCACGCGCTGACTGTTGAATACCATCTCTCTTATTAGGTTGTACTTCTCCAGTACTGTCCGCCACCGCACCTGTTGAACGCCATCTTTGGTGGTGGAACCCGGAAAGGCTGCGCACAACTTGACCAGCAAGGCTTCCTGATACCTGTTACAGTCAGGCCAGGTGGCTGGACCAAGGTGTGTAGCCAAAGCACATCTGTAATTGTTAAAGATAATGGTTTATATTATATGAATAATACAGACACAATAATAACAGAAATAAAACAGTGAAAATAGGTTTGATACATGTTGCTTATTTGCTAATAAATCCTGATAAACTTGTGGAACATTAATAACAAATGATGTGCTTGAGAAACACTATTTCCCCCTTTGAGCGATTTTGACCTATATATTTTACCTTTGACTTTAAAGGATGACCTTGACCTTTCACCACTCAAAATGTGCAGGTTCGTGAGATACACATGCATGCCAAATATAAAGTTGCTATCTTCAATATTGCAAAAGTTATGACCAAGGTTAAAGTTTTGGGACAGAATGACAGACAGACAGACAGGCCAAAAACAATATACCCCCTCTTCTTCAAAGAAGGGTCATAACAAATTATAAATTGAAAATTAACTAATGTGATGTTGTGTAGTTTTCTTGCTTTCTGACACTCTGGACTCCAGGAACCAGCTGTATCCGGGATGTCTTTGATGCCTTGAAGCGTCCCTTGATCAGCTGGATCTGATGTCGGTCCTTATATTTTGACGGCGACTGGTCGTAAGGGGACATTTTAGACCACAGTTTCACGATGTGGTCAGCTTCAGCGTTGGCGATGGCCTTACTTTCCTTGTCTTTTAAATGAAACAAATACTCAGCCAGGTCCATCACATGACCATAGCCTGCAACTCTGTTTGGTCCAATAGAGTCCTGAAAGCATGGATAATCAGTTGAGAAAGAAATGTATTAATGGAAAATAAGCAGAGCACTAAAAATTTATAAGTACATATGTTATGCTTATTTTGCGCAGTTCCTGCAATTAAAACGCCAATTTAACATGCTGACTCCATAATATACCTATTGATATAAAAATGGGTGTAATCATAAATACACAAAGATATTAATGTTTATATTGAGTTATTAGTTTCCATTATTAATCAAAATGAAATTGTAAAATTGTAATCATTAATGAGTGATCATTTGAGGACAGTTGATTATATTATATCATTCATCAAAACCTACCTCAGCTTCATCCTCAACACGTTCGGAACTGCCAGCAATAGCCGACGCTGATGTAGCGGTAGTTACGGCAGATAATGATGAAGTACTTGCTGCAGCTGTTGTAACAGAAGCTGCTGTTGCTTTTGTCATAGAAGCTGCTGTTGTTGTTTCTAAAGAGGCACTCGTTGTGGTAGGTTTGGCTTTGAGCTTAGCGGGAACGTTGTACATCTGCTGGCCATACACATCCTTCGCTGACATCTCTTCAAAGAATCAGAACACCCTATCTAACTTTTTAACAATAAACATTTCTATACAAAAGTAACACAAACATGCCATTAATTTCATCATGAAAATAAGTATAATCATTGTTCTCCTTCAATACCTGATTGAGACGGCCTGTTCTGCTGCATGATCTGCTGAGCCCTCTCACGACTAAAAGCAGCCAGAAAGGAATCCACTATGTGGATGGTTGGATCATTATCATCCATGGCCGCGGAGTCCTCAAAGCCCTCATCCAGGAGGCTGTCATCAGGCTCCACCGCACTTACAGGGTTTTTAGCACCCGTTTTGTTGTATAGATATTCGATACCTATCAGCTCTCCTGTAAAACAAAAATGTAAGAACTTAAGCGCTATATGATATAGGTTCATGTCAAGGAGTAATCTGCTCATACAAATGGTAATTATGCCTGATTTACTCCACAATGTACATCTGGTTTAATATAGAATAAATGTCAGAGAAATGTGTGAATAAAATAGCTAATAGAAATTTAAATTACCAGTGTATTTGTTTGGCGGCTGGAATGTCGGGAAGATATCCTTGTTAAAAAGCTCCTGACTTAGTCTGTTGGCTGCTGTCTTCAATCTGGAGTCATACAATACATTAATCTGCCGGTCTAAGTTCCAGCGCATCAGGCCCTCCAGTCTGGAAGTTGCTGGCGCTTGCACTGGTTCCTGCAAAACAATCACACAAAATGTTACTATTTAAGATCGTTACACTATTCAACAGAGTGATGTATGTTTCAACAAGAGATTTGTAGTATTATAACTAATTTACATGTCTTGGTATATCTTTCATGATTGGAATTAAGGAACATGCAACAAATGGGGTTTTATTCTGTATAACATTGTACCTTAAAGGCTATAATAGCAATTAATATATTTATACCTTAAATTAAAACACACAAAAAAGAACACAAATAAATCTTACCAGGAATGAATCGCTGTAGGTGGAGATGGAAGGACTCCAAGGAGGTAGATCCTCGTGCACAGCGATACACAGGCAACACCACGCCACCCTTCTTCAGCGTGCCCGTCTGAGTGTAGAGCTGTACACCTTTAGGGTCCTGGAGGCACTCTACATGCTTCTGCTGCTGTTTCTAGAGCTCCCAGATACGCTCATGAAACAGTGGTATACCCATGGTATCCCTTCCTGAGTCACCACCGAACAACTCCAAGTCAGCCTGGATACGCTCCCTGATGACCTCTGTGCTTTGAGTCATTCGACGACAGTGCAGGGACAACTCCTTACGGTCTAAACGGACAGAGACATCTGAGTCAGACGGGTCCGTGATGTTGGCTTGTATAAGCTGCTGCCTTTAAGCTTCTTTGAGTAGATTCAGGTCAGACTTGTCCCAACAAAAGATGGCTGCAGAAAGCTGACCCATAAATGCCGCATACAGTCTGTGGGTGTCCGTTGTGACCCCAACAGCAAGACGCCGCATGAAGTGCCACACGTCTAATCGCACCACAAGGTCAGGCCAAGCTGTCCTGAAAATGTCCATCAGTGCTGACTTCCCGCAACAGTCGCAGTCTGTTTACAGCAGGATTGGTGGTAGGACATCAGCCTCGGACTAGCGTTTTATGAGGCCTTTCACCATGTCGCCTAACCCACACCCTTCAATTGATGTCATAACGCTCATTTGCACCTGGCCATGTTCATTGCCAACGTTAGTCGACCATGCTGCCGTCCGAGCAGCTTCACCTGCCAACTTTTTGGTTACCTGAAATAAATGTAAAATAGTTCTAAGGCAATTGTAATTTTATTCTATGGTTATTGTGTCTATTTTCTAACAGATTCTAAAAGTGTATTATTCAATATTTTCTACCCATGTATACCTTCTTAGAAGAGTCCATCTTTAAAATTCGACCAAAGATGGATGTCAAAGCCGCCTTGACCTCTTCTGCTCGAGACAAAACCTCCTGATGGTAAACACGCAGGAACCATTGGTATGTTGGCAACTGAGATTGTTTGGGCAGCTCCTCGAAGACAGTTTTGGAACTTTGCTGTCACAGACTTGAGGTACAAAGAACAGTCGTTCATGTACTGCAGTTGTTGCTTCGTCCACCTCAAATTGTGAAGCTCAGTGATCTGCTTCTGTAGCTAAGTAGGGCTGTTACCTGAAACAGCAACATTTCAAAACTTGCACATGTGTGTGGTTCGTCTTAAAAGTTGTAAAATAGTATGGCTTTAAGATAAGGAGAAGAAGCTCTATCTTCAAACTTAATTCTTTTTATGGAGACTTGGTGACTAACTGACCGACAGACAAACTGACCGACAGAGTGACTCAAATTAACCGTATTGTAAATTTCATTTGGTTAAGATATATACACATCTTAAGCTGTACAAAGTCATGATTACCTTAGCCTCGGTGGCGCAACAAGTATATGACACGAGTGTCACATGCGCTATGGTACATTATCTGTACCGGAAACGTGGACCTGGTAGCCGGATCCAGCTGATCCAAGATGGCTTCACTCCAGCCTATCTGATTTTTCTTGCACTTGACACAGTGCAAACTCTCAGTGGCTAGAATGTAGAATGAATCTATGTCTAGCACTATCCTGGTCAGCCGGTACAGGCCCTGCTTGGTCAGATGAGTAACCTTGCAGAAGGGACAGGTCAGCACCATCCTGCATAGCCGAAGTGGAAGCCACAGGAATAGGCGATGTCCAAAATATCTAAATATATAATTGACACCAAAATGAATGCCAGCACACACAATACAAAAATGTTTTAATTTTTATTATTTTTAACAGCAGAAGTATTATGTCAATTGATATCAAATGCTGACTGTAGTGCAAAACACTGTAAAGAATAAAGGCAGTAGAAAATAATGCATAACAACACTAAGAATATACTATACATATTCTAGTAATAACATGCATACATTGAGAAAAAAAAAAAAATACATAATGCAGCCATTAAAGCCATATTGTGAGTTAAAACAGCTTCACTTAATGGTTTTTTCAATTCATACACACCTGTCAAGTCTTGGCTTCTGGTTTGGTATTGTCTGGTTGGTCCACCTCTGGCACACAGGCGCGCCAGCTCTCGATGAAGGGAAATTCTGGAATTTAAGAAAAGTGTCTGTGTAATATCTAATATTTACTTATTTTGAGTGTTTGGAATTTGCAGTGTCATGATTTGGGAGGAACAGAAACATAAGCTAAAACATTGATATTTGCAAGCCATTGTTCCAGTTACTGATTTCACATGAAAAATATGAGTTAAGAAATAATATTCTATGATGGTTTGTAGTCGAATAACCCACAGTAAGGAGTATAGATGCGTAGGAATTTAAACACGAGTGCAAAGCACTAGTGATTTGATAAAACGCATCTATAGTCCTTACTGTGGGTTATTCGACGACGAGTGATATGATAAAACGCATCTATACTCCTTACTGTGGGTTATTCGACTACAAACCATCAAAGAAAAATAATATTTTGATTCTAACACTATTCTGATTGATTTGGTTCAAGCTTTTGGACGTGAACTATATTGTTTAATACTCTGCCCTTCTTTGTACAAAGTTCACTATTTAGTGACGTCATTGAATTGTACAAACATATGACGTCGTTTTCATTCATAAATATTTTGCGAATGACGTCACTTTCATTGAGAACAACAATCGTAGAAACTAAATGACGTCATGTTTATTGATGCTACTGAAAAGCTGACATGCTATAATGTTTCTATAATTTTGTTTTTTAACAAATAACATTCTTTGCAGACGTGGTTATGCCACTTATCACCAAATGTACCATTTGTTGTTTCATTTAATATAAATGCTACATTTATTACATTTCTTTTAGAGCGCATTTTAGCACGTGCATTTTACTGCAATATTTTATTCATTAATTCGGAACTATTTTCGAAACATTAAGCTCCGCCAATAATTTATTGCAGAATAACCCACACATGATTTCCTTCTTTGTCTATAGAAAACAAGTCGCGTTCCGTGATAGAATTATCCATAAGTAGGGCTGTCACGATACGCCGTGAGCGTACCGCGGTATATCGTGGTATGGCAACACTGTATCGCGGTACGTACCGCGATATTTTACAGAATATGTATCTGTGAAGAAAACAGCAGAATAACAAGTTTTACAAACTTTATTAAACTCAATAATCAGAAAACACTGGTATCATAGTATGACTAGAAACTGTAAAAGAAACTGTAATAAACTTGATAGAAGTACATACTCTCTATCGAAAAAACACTCTTTTGAAAACACCTTTTTATGACTAGAATATTAAGATAACGCTATAATGAAGAACAATGATGATTTAACTTTAAACTGTCCATATGTAATCATCACATAACCTAAGAAAATGGACAGAAATTATCACAAATCACAGTTCTTTTTACAAAATAACAACATGTCAACCAATTCTGGAGCCAAGGACGCCCTGTGGGCAGTTACAATATCACCGGCTGAACTGAACACGCGTTCAGCTGGCACAGATGTTGCTGGTATGCACAGGCGTTGTTTTGCGACAGAGGCAAGTAATGGGAACTGGATACAGTTTTTCTTCCACCAGTCTAATGCGTTGCTTTCTATGCTTATCTGATTCATTAGCTTATATTGTTTTATTTCTTCTTCGATTTTCTCCTGCAAGGACATGGGTGTGGCGGCTGTGGCCTCTTCAACATTCTCAAAGAAAAATATAGCTGCAAGAACAACTTTTTTTGAGGAGTCTGAGGACCGCTGACATTTGGCTGCATTCTCTGAAATATGAAATGTTATAATAAACAAATATATACCAGTTTTTAAAATTATAAAGTATGATTTGCAACATTTTTTTTACTTTATAAAAGCAGGCCTAAGTTAACAGGTTAATATATAACAAATCACCTTAAATTTTTGGGTTGAATAAAGTACATTTTTCATTTTACTGTAACTGCTGCATAGTGCACTTGTTGTTTATACCTTCATCAGATGTCTCAGTAGGAGATGGTGATTGGCTGGTATTTGGCCTCTCGGGAAGCAGAGGATGTGGAGGAATATGTTGTCCAGGGGTAGGAGCCTGGGTGTCAGCTTGAACGTGTACCTGAAACAATCGGATTTTCTTTTCATTGCTAGAGCTTTTTGTTGTATACATTTTTTTGATGCATCAATGCTGATATTTTGCTCTGTTTTATCACTTTACTTAATACTGACTTCCCTTTATAAAATGTGTTCTAATATTATAATCAATATTATCATTAATCCGGCATTATTATTTTCACTATTTATCATGCGAAATAGTAATAGCAGAAGCAGTAATGCAGTATGTTTTGTTTTGTAGCTTTGTAACCCCTACATTTCCATCCCCAGATTGTAACAACAGCGCCAACGATGGTAGGTGTTCTCCATAGCCTCTGGTGTCAAGTAAGTGGTCTTGAAACGTGGATCCAGAAGAGTGCACTCAGACAGGAAATTCTGAAGCTCCTCACTGGTGTACCTGCAGAATAATAACAATACTTTTCTGGTTGCTCACAATTCATGCAGACATGCTTTAAAATTATCATTCTCTTTTTACTGATAACTAATTTGATCAATTTTTATTTATAGTTTTTCAGTTTACATTCTATGAATTTATCACAAAATAAAAATTTGATAATTGTTAATTGTAAAGCAATAACCAAATAACCGGCGTTCTAAGCCTCGCAACATAAACTTCTCTGTATTCAACGCTAATATAGTATTCTCTATATTCATGAACTGTGCGATATGTGTATGGCTTGTTGTTCATTCTTAATATTTAAGTTAAATGTCAAAAGTAGATCTATATGCTTTGGTTATAAACAATGCACATTACACGAAAGAAGGAAAATGTGATCAATTGACAATTCAAATATGTCGACATACAGTACATGTAGAAAACATGTGAAATAAGTCGTGTTTATAATAAATCGTCAAAAAAAATGGGGAAAATGACGCAATAAGTATGTCATTTTATGACGCCATCAATAAGCTGATTCATTATACGGATGGCGAAAAATTATGTCATATGACTAGATTTAAAGGTTGAAGGTCGTATAATTTTGAAACTTAAGTTTTGTCGACTTTGTTTCTTATGAAAAATCATTCAGTGGTAAAGTAAATATGAATAAAAAAATAACAAAACAAAAATCGTGTAATTTTATATTTTATTTCAACAGTTCTTTTGGTGAATATGTCATATATATTTTTCTGCAAAATATGCACATTTTCTTCTAATGGGTGACCTTAAAATTCGATCAATGAACCAAACAATATCGACCTAATTTTAGCGCATATCGCATGACGCCATTTAAAAGTAGTCCATGCACGCGACAGGTATATTCCACAGTGTTGAATACAAGCAAGTATATTCCACAACGTGTTATACCGTCAATGTCGCGGTGAAAATGGGATAAAATCTGCTATGTTTGCTTTCCTATTTAATTCACGTTAGGCATAGAGCTGTGTAAAGTATAAGATGGTAAAAATAGCACCACACTGGAATTGGGAACGTCCCATTTTGTACACGGGTATTTTATACTCATTTATCTGTTGTGTACTGGAATTTTTTCCATTATTTGTGTATTTATATATTAAATTATTTTTTTCGTACAATAAGGGCATTTACCATAGATAAATAAAACATTGTGCAAGTTTAAACATAATTACGTTTGTATGCAGAAATCTGCAAATGCAGCCAAGTTTACCAACGGCTATTATTAGATAAACTGCTCCGGTTCATTTGAACAGCAGTAATGTAGAGTACATGACGTAGCGTGTGACAAAGAAGAAAGTTTATCGCGTTCATAAACTCATTTGAATAAAGCGAGAGAATGGCATAAGGGTCTTTATTTAACTATGCCAGGCCTCGACACTAACGGTGGTCCGGGGACCCGAGGCCCCCAGATTTTGGCGAGGACCACCAGTTTTTTCCAGCTGGGTGGTCCTCCGGGAACCCTAAATTTATAGAACCGCTTTGTCTTGATTGACCATTTGAATTTTCTAAAGTGGCTCCAATTTTTTAAAAGCGGCGAATTAAAAAAAACGGTAAAATCTTATCCGAAAATGTACTGCGAATCGAAATCACACCACTGAGCATTGGCGGCCAGCTTCTGTCAGTTGTAAATATTGATTTTCGACGATGTAAGCGACCTACAGTGCAGAGAGCATATTGAAATCACTGAAGCGTGTAAGTGTTACAAACGGTGTTTTTACTGCCATTGTCAAGTTTTATTGGGGTTATTATCGGATTAATGGCTCATTTATGATATTGAGCAAAAAAAAGTAACACTGGGACAAACTGCCACGACGATCAATAATTATAATAATTATTTGGGCCGCTATTTCTTTAATCAAAACCATAGGCGATAGGGCTGGCAAAAGCATTTATTTCTCCACAAAAATACATAAACACTTTTTTCTACAGGTATTTGTGAGCATTTCTGTTTAATAGTTCCATTATTATAATGACCTTGGAAGGATATAATTTGATTTAGATACCAGCAATTTCTGAAATAAAAAGTATATCGTTCACTCGATGTACTATATTCCGGATATGTTAACATTCTGACATTCAAAGATAGTCAGTGACATGTATGTGTTGGTTTGAATTTAATAGCTTGTAAAAAAAATATGCTTTATGTTATTTCAGGCAACTAGAATGGATGGTGGTAATTATCTGGGCGTTTCTGTCAGGAAATAGGCGTAAAAAACTATAATTTAATTGATCCTGGAAATAATCCACCACTAACAGAAAACGTTTTAACAACAGAAGCTGATGTATGACATGTCCAAATGACCATCCACCACTAACAGAAAACGTTTTAACAACAGAAGCTGATGTATGACATGTCCAAATGACCAACTGTTTAATAAATTTAGTGAGATAATTTATTTTCTGATGTTTTATATTTCTTTTTCCCTTTCAAATGATGTAAATTGGTGTGATTCTATGTTTAAATAATAAATTTTGAAACATTCAGGCAGCATTTTGTTTAATACATTGAATTCAACATTGTTACAGTATTTTGGTTGTTGTTTATCAAGTTGAAAAAAATGTTATTTGTATGCAAATAAAGCTTATTAAGACTTATGAAGGTATGACTTATGAAGGTACTTATTGTTTTTTATGTAATAATATACTTTTTAAAGTGATAATATAGGCAATGACATTATTTAAGTCAGGTTTCTTTTAATGATTGTTCTTATTAATAAGGTTGGAATAATCGACAGTTTTCCCGGCGCAAAAAAGTTGCGACAACTTTGTTTGGGCCAGTGAAATCCCTGAATCCGCGTAATTACCTTTTATTTCTTATAAGTTTATAATAAGAACTTCCGAAACGCTAAGCACTGGCGGCGACACAGGCACTCGGCATTAGCTATTTCAATGAAAAATAACATGACAAAAAAGTTACTTATATATATATATATATATATATATATATATATATATATATATATATATATATATATATATATATATATATAACAAGGTATGTGACTTAGACCAATGAATTGCTGATTTCGGCATACCAGCCAATTTCCGAAGCTCACTTCTCGATCAATGTTCAACCGATTTGCACAATTCTGGTATCAAACAACGCAGAAGACTATATACTGAATGAATCGATGGAAGTTCTTCTAAGTCTTCCGTAAAGCAGTCATCAAAAATCAAACTTGCAACAACATGTCATAGAATCAATCTGATTACCACGAAAATACATAACAAATGTACATAATTCGGCTGTACTAAAATGTGTACTAGTATGCTTCTTGTTCTTATTTGCCCTTACGCTGAGAGAAGCTGTGTGTTGAAACAAGAGGGAACCCTAGTTTGGGTGAGGGCCACCAAAAGTTGAAAGTAGAGTTCCCTCCGGGTACCCTGTCAAAAAAGTTAGTGTCAAGGCCTGTATGCTAAAATAATTATTAAAGACCCTAGA
The DNA here is from genome assembly GCF_020536995.1 of Dreissena polymorpha. Taxonomy (NCBI): domain Eukaryota; kingdom Metazoa; phylum Mollusca; class Bivalvia; order Myida; family Dreissenidae; genus Dreissena; species Dreissena polymorpha. Next base: position 137,658,181 of record NC_068356.1, on the reverse strand, counting down.
TGCAAAATCGTCAATTATTGAGTTAAATGGATTATTAGATGGATTTTAAAGGATAATTAAAGGTAAGATACTAGTTCTTACGTGTTTTGATTTTTGTTTGTACTTTTGTCGTTCCCTGTTCTCGGACTCGGGGAAATGATTTTAACATGGGCGCCATTGATGCATCGGATCACACACGGCATACCCATAATATTATATAAAAAACACGTTCTGCGCGTCCTTAAATTCGTCGTCCGAAGTCGGAAAACGTATTGCCCTGTATATTTTGTCAAATAAAGTGTCAGTCGCTGCAATGGTCTGTTTACTCGTCAAAATTGTCAAGGTCATCGATAGCTAAAGAAACTTCAGCGTACAGTTTATTTAGTATTGACAGACCTGTACAAAGTCGCGCCAGTCAAAAATCATAAAAAGCGACATATAAAGTTACGGTAGCCGGAACTAGGTCGTCGATGGTGTACATGTATGTTGACATCGACAGCATTTTGTCAGGAGCAATCGCCGCCATATTGGATTTTGATCATTTTCTTTCGAAAATAAAATGAATTATAGTAAAGTAAAATCATCTTTTCGCGGTCGTAATGTATTAAAATTCGCATACTGCGTACAATTGAATGTAGGCATATGGTGATATTTTTACTGGTTTTACAGTTTGTGTGTGAATTTTTTAAAGACTATTTTGCGTACCAGAACAAATACATGTTTATCACTACGCATGGTTACATTTGTTAGATTTTAAGCCTTTTTATGACTGAATTAAAATTATTGTTAAGGTTGTTAGATCTATTTATGTTAAATGTCAAGTTGAAAAAATCAAATGGGATAAATAGAATACTAGGATTAGCGTTGAATACAGAGAAGTTTATGTTGCTCGGCTCGAACACCGAAAGCGCTCGCCAAGGCTCGCGCTTCCGGCGTTCTAAGCCTCGCAACATAAAGTTCTCTGTATTCAACGCTAACCTAGTATTCTCTATGTAATTTATACTAGAAGTATAGACTTTTTACTAAACATTATATTTAATATAAAAAGAAATTTTGGCATTAAGTTAAGAAATATTAATTCATTCCAGTAAGTGACACTTCAATGACATAATTAGTGTGATTGTAGTGATGAATGATGATAATAATTAAAAACTATGAAGAAGTAATAGCATATTAGAAACAAAATGAAAGGCTATCAATAAGCAATTAAAGGCAGGCAAAAGAAGCAAGAAAGAAAAGTGTTTTGTGAGGTTAATAAATATAAAGGTAAACATCTGTTAAATAAAAAGGCGTGACAAAAAAAACCTTGCAATTACGACTTGAGGTGAAACCGATATTAAAAATAGAAACACAATGAGCAGGTGAAATTTATCAGTTTAGGAGCTACGTGTTTATTACTAAGACAACAACCAACACCAGCTATCTATTGATATAGTAGAACAAAAGCCAAGGATATATAATTTCACAGAAAAGGTATCACCGGACACCGGAAAAATACATCATTGCCTCATGTTGGATAAACATCAGCACCACTATTCAAACAAATGACATTGAAAATAAATATTAATTATTTTACAAATAGTTGTAAAAAATAACAAATTACGTGTATCAACATATTTTTTCCACTTGAAAGTCATTTTGATTATATAAAGAATACAGTTACGTTGTGTTAATGTATTCAGTTTATTATGATAATTGCAAACTAGATTTAAGTATTTAAATAACTAGTTATTTTGCATTAGAAGTTAACTACCTTTTCTTGCTGCCTCCATCTGTTCAACCTCCCACACAAGCACATCATCGCTCATTTCCTTCCTGGGGGAAAACTTTGCGTGAGCAAGGTTTGGTCTGAGAGGTCGAAGGCGGGCAGACTGTTCCCGCAACTGCCTACGGGCCAGGTCAGCAGGCATCATGCTGAACAGCTCTGCCTTGGTGGTTGGAGTACTGGCGGTGGGTGTCGGCATTTTTTCTTTCTTTGCCTTGTGGTGCTCTACAGCCTCCTTGCCTTTAACAGTTAAAAGTTATTTGGTGCCTTATATGCAATTACTACAAGAACAGACCAACAAACATAAAACACAAACAACTACTGCCTACCAAAAATACATAGTTACAAACTCAACATTGGAGTGTTTTCAGAATTCTTCTGATAAAATAAGGAATGTGAAGTATATGCATTAACTCAATCGAGTCATGTACATTTTTGACGATGCTGGAACAGCATGGTCTAAGGTTTGATAACCAGTAAAAATATTCTTCACAATGGCGACCTATGTAAAAGACCGAGCCAGTCCGATTGAGATAACTCGATTTTTCAGTTACTTCCCTTGGCATTCGCCACTGCGTAGGAGATTGCTCGTTGATTTTCATTGATAACATTCTCCTAGCAGAGTTGTCGTTCGTGTTGATAAAGGTAAGTATTCATAGAACAGCATATCCTGGGGAAACAGATTCAATAAGTGTATCGGAACGTTAATTTCAAATTAGTAATTTTACATCCATTTTATTTTTATGGACCAATGAAACAACTATATATTTTCTCTATTTTGTTTGATATTTGTTCTCGATTAAGTAAATAAATTGCGAATAAAAACATGTAAAATTAACTTTTTACGTGATCACAAAACTTAAGAATGCGAACAATTTCGAACCTGAAAATTGTAAACGCTGCACTGCTATGATATATATAGATAAAACAACATTTCTTTACGTAATTGTCCGTCCCGCTAACGCAGTGGTAAGGACGTTCGCTTTTCCACCTTTACGACACCGGTTCAATTCCCGCTCCCGGCGCAATGTTATATTTTGTCTGTTTTGTGGTCACCATTCCGGACAGGTGTTTTTTTCCGGATAATCTCATCCCCTCGCAGCATTTGACCATATAAAAAATTAAAAAGTATTTCAGTACAAAACAAATAGCTGGAAAGTGTAGCTATCATTCAAAATTCGTCCCAACTGTCGTCAATCTAATTTTATTAGGTAGGAGTGCTGGACACACTCCGGGTCCCAACATTATGCAGCCTCAGCGCGGAGGTAACTCATTACCTTGGAAAAACACAAATACACACACTGGGTGCAGCCTAGGCGCGTATAGACTCAAACTAGGCAACAAACTCAAGTGCGGGCACAATCATTTAAAATTTACATATTGAATACGATATTCTAACAGAAATTACACAACCACCTAAGTGTACATACCATGTTTGATATTTCGTTCGATTGTTAGATTTCAGCATATACATCTATAAGGTCATTTCGCTATTAGTTAACTTATCCATATGTTCGTGGGCGAACTCGGATAGTCAAGTGCTCATACGATTGAGCTCACATGGTCCGGCTATGTGCCCATACCTACTTTCGATAATCATCATGAAGGTATTGCCATACTTAATGAACAAGAATGTGACCCGCCTCCCAGTTTCGCTCAGTGGGTCAAGTTACCCACGGGTACTACTTCCCTGTACCCCTAAACTTTTTTCGTACCAAAAATGTTTCGTAAGCAAATTTTTTTCGTACTAAATTTTTTTTCGTACCCAACATTTTCGTACCCAATTTTTTTATCGTACCCAAATGTTCGTATCACATACACAATTGTGGTGATATAGATAAACTTAAATTGATGTTTTATATCCATCCTTTTCAAAAGCATCGTCACACCAGTACTGCCAGTACTTTGATTTTAAATATTAAACCATATTACACTTTAAATATTATCACAACAAACAATGCTTACACTATGTCTCAAATCAGAAGAAAACATTTAAAATAACAGTTACAAACTCATGTTCCAGATAGGTGGATGTACAATAAAAAAAGGTTACACTTCTCTCTTATTAAAATAGAATAACATTATGATTGAACAGCTACATTGAATATTAGTCTCACACATGTATATAAAGCAAGTAATTAATCATTTCCTTATAAAAACTACCTTGTGGAAATGAGTTTACGCACTCCTTCAAGGCAAACTTGTTTGCCGACAAAGGAGTGTCTACCCGCGCCTCCTTTCTCATGTCGTACACAATATACGCACAAAATCCAAGGGCGTTTTCCACAACCCAGTAGAAAGTCTGTCCCCTATACTTTGCAAATTGGATTGTGTATTGCCCTAGGATATGCTGGCGACTAGTGACATCGCCGCCCAATCTTCGCACGACAGCTACCGCCTGATCCTCAACCACATCTGGTGACTGAAACAGTGCCGGAACGCTGCCTGTGCTTACCATAGGGACCTCTCGGCGAATCATCCGCAGATCCCCAGAGGGTAATCGCGCGAATTTCTGACGCAGATTCATGACTGTACATGTAACAACATTACATATGAAAACACAAAAAGAATTAGAAAATATTATTAATTTTGATAAGTAAACATTGTCATCTGTGCAATTTAACGTTTAAACGAAAGGGGGGTAAATGATTAAAACAGAAAACGTTTAAAATCCATATAAACATCTAAACAGCAGTATTCTACACGAAGGGTACTCACGAAACCACAACAATAATACTCGATGAATGGGCTGTCCGAAATCCGAAAACTATGTACACTACAATTACAAGACGATACTACAAATGTGCACGTTAACATTAAAAACGATTACTGACATTATTGACTGTGATATTATTCTTACCTATTTAAATGAACACTCGTCGTTATAACATTTCTATAAGTGCTTAATATAATACGCAAATAATACACAGGTTTTCTCGCTAAGAATTTCAAGATGGCGATTTATGGTAGGTTGTTGGAAAGAATGCTGCGATTTGATTGGTCAATTTATGGAAGATTTACGGGAGACTGCTACAGTCTGATTCGTCAGCGAAAGATGGAAGATTCGTTTCCACGGAGCGCAACTGTGAAAAAGGGCTTTAATGCATGTGCGTAAAGTCCGCACAGGCTAATCAGGGACGACAGTTTCCGCTTTTATGTTATTTTCCGTTTCAGGAAAGTATCTTCTTAGCAAAAATCATGTTAAGCCGGAAAGAGTCTTCCCTGATAAAAACTTCACAGGCTAATCTGCGGCGGCACTTTACACACATGTATTGTTTCACAGAGCGCGGCTCATTTATATTCATCGGCATGAAATTTCGTGTTAAAAAAAAAGACTTTTCGGGGACACGCTTTTTTCGTTGATTTCTGGTTAAGGAATATTTTTGGGAATCTGCATCGGTCATTTTCCGATGTGTTAGTGTCAAATTAAAAGTGTGTGTGTTTAATAAGTGGATCGGTCAAGGAACGAAATCATTGATTCCGATGTTTACCGATGTGTTCCGATGTATTCTGATGTGTTCCGATGTGTTTGTGTTTAATAAGTGGATCAGTCAAGGAACGAAATAAACGAAAAGTAATGTAACAAAAATAATAATGATTTTACAGTACGTGAATCTAGTCAGGATATTGAGGAAAGTATGTGTATTTTTATAATATTTATTAAGAATAAACGAATAGTTTTATTGTATCGAAACTAATATTTCTTCCTTCGAATTATGATCTCGTCTATCAAGTCAAATAATGAAAATTGATCACAAAGAAACACGTGGATTTGATTCACGAAAGAAAAAAAAATAAAGATAGGGAAAGTCACGTGACCTTGATCTATAGAATAATTGACGTCATAATTAAGTCCTACGTCACCGTCTCGTGCAAACACGTTAGCAGGTCGGACATCCAGCGGGCCCTACAATATTTAGCAGAAAATAAACTTCCCCAACGTTAAACACTGTTCTAACATGACAATCTCGCGGAATGTTAATATAGATAAATAACTAATTGCTGTTAACTGCCCAAATAAAAGTATAGGTATCGATCCCGAATGCAGCATGCATGTATTTAAATCAAGGAATTATAAATTAATTGTGTTGCTGTATAAATATTTGGTTAAACATATGTAATAACATGTAGAGAAGCATTTGCAAAATAAACCGATCGTTCCAAAATCACGGGCGCATAATTTATTTCCAGATAAATACTCTAACAAACATCACGCAAACATATTGTATACATTAACATAGCGGTTTATTGTTGACAACACGTTCTGGTACAAGTCACATTGTCTTAGGCACGTGAACATGCATAATCACATGTGAGTATTTGAATAATTAATATGATTTTGTATCAATTAATTAAACCGGGTACCTGAAAATGACGACCAATCTCTGCTGTGTAAACGGTGACGTCACACATTGCGATGACGTCATCCGACGGTTTCCGCAAGAAACGCGGGGGTAGATCGTCAACATCCATGATGGTGATATTTAACGTTGTTGATTCTTCTTGTCCAGAAATGTCCTTTACAATACTAACAATCTTATAAATATCCTTTAACATATAGTAGTACGAATGAAAACTATTCATTTAGTTGTGTTCAAATACACAATCCAAAAAAAGGCTTATATTACATCATCAAACTAACAGACATAGAGACTGAAAGACTGGGACAAACAGAAAAACAGACAGTTAGACATACGGATTATGAAATAGACAGAAAAAGACGGACGGACAGACACACACAGACAGGCAGACGGACGGACGGACGGACGGACTCACGAATGATACATTGTGTCTAATAATTTGTGGGACTATCAAAATTGTGGGTCTTTTCATTTTTGTTTCTAACGAAAGATACATTGTATGTTTTTCAGACTTCTGTGTCTATTCCACTATGTGTCTTTTCATCCAAATAAATTGTGGGATCATATTATGTCAAATAAAGAGTTACAACTCCACTGGAAAACTATGTATTTTACACAAACACCAACAAATGACACATATGTTATATATGTTCAATAAAAACATATTGTATCAAATAACTGTCACGAATGCATACTTTTATAAATGTAAACTACCGGTAATACAATCAAGTATTTGCAATCTATGCTAGTGCTCTAAAGAAACAATAAAACACTTATTCTTTGAATGTAGAAAAGTTCAACCATTGTAATCACTTTCCCCAAAACTTAAGGAAAGGAATATTGACACAAGTTTCCTTTATCATGTCAAAAATATTATAAATGAAAGGATCCGCATTGTGCATCAAATTGCGCTTAACCACAACTAACTGGATTCACACATTAAAAATGGCAACATTTCATAATGTAATTTCTTCTCTTTCTCACTTTAGCCATACAAAACCACATAAAGCATCGCACACCAAGACCATGGTTACCCACCAATTCAACATACATTCAGTTACATTTACACAACATGACTTAAAACTACACATTTTTTATTTTTCAGAGGTGTATGTAAAGACATATAGTGTATATTTTGCCTGCAAGATAAAATGGTCAAAAGTAATGTGCATCATTGGTCTATTCAAAACAATGTTGCAAACCAGTAAATGACAAAATGCAGGCATACTGGACAAACTTTAATAGCATAAGATTAAGAAAATGGTTGTGGGATGTCACTAATATGAACCTAACATCAATTATTGTGGGTCATCAAAGAAAGATATAATTAAAATGTTACCGAAAAAAATATGACCTTATTCTTAAACTAAAATATCCATCTCTGTAGGAAGAGTGTAAAGATTAGTAAATATAAGATTTAACTATGTTCACAAATGGATTTTACTGCAGCAGAACTAAATGGAACAAAATAAAACAATTAAAAACGAGGGCTGTCCGAGGACAGCGCTGGTCAACTTTTCTGAATACTTGTCACATATTTGCTCAGATCACATGTTAATTTTCAATATGTTCAAGTTATTACAGAGTATAATCTCAGATCACACGTACTTTTCAGTACATTGAAGTTTTTTTAATTTAAGCTTTTGTAATGAAAAACTAACATTGACAAATACAAATAACATTTTCCCAAAGTTATTTGTGATTTATAAAAAAATTTAACCGCAGCAAATGCCGCGGTGGGTACAATAGCTCCCATTTTCTTTGAAAAGTTGAGCTAAACGACACCTAGGGAAAGTCAAACAAATATTGAAATTGAATGTCGTATTATTCTACAGACTCAGTATTAATTCTATCTACAACATGTATAGACAGTTAATATGTATAAAAATAAATATCTCCATTTACCTATAAACACACGTGACATGAACTTCAGAACTAGATGCCTGTCAATAAAGCAAAGTTGGTATCCTGTTCGGACACAGACACAATTAATAATAAAAAAAACCTGACAAAAACCAACAAGAAATATATGTTTAAAAAAAGTGTCAATGCATAAGGGAGATACAGACCGGACAAGGTGTATAATGCTAATTTTTTACCTTTGAACTCTTATATCGACTTGAGCGACTATATCTGAGGCAATCAGAAGCCTGTTTATGAAAACGACGAGCCAATGAACACAAGGCTTTCTAATCAACGCATGCGCGTACACTCGCGTGTTGGACATGTGGCTTTTTTGTGTAGTGGGACTGTCAAACTTGCAGAACCCATACAACGGATTTATATTTGACGATATTTCAAGTGTGACCTTGACCTTTGAGCTAGAGACCTGGATCTTTCGTGTTGCACACCGGCTCATGGTGTTGAACAATTATGCAAAGTTATTTTTTAAAAAGTGTCAATGCATAAGGGAGATACAGACCGGACAAGGTGTATAATGCTTATTTTTTACCTTTTAACTCTTATATCGACTTGAGCGACTATATCTGAGGCAATCAGAAGCCTGTTTATGAAAACGACGAGCCAATGAACACCAGGCTTTCTAATCGACGCATGCGCGTACACCCGCGTGTTGGACATGTGGCTTTTTTGTGTAGTGGGACTTTCAAACTCGCAGAACCCATACAACGGATTTATATTTGACGATATTTGAAGTGTGACCTTGACCTTTGAGCTAGAGACCTGGATCTTTTATGCCAAGTTATTTAAAAACAAATGTCAATGCATAAGGGCGATACAGCCTGGACAAGCAATCCTGACCGAAAACCTAAACCAACTAACATACAGACACGCAAGTGCCATTGTGGTAACTATATCGAGCTCACTGCCAGCGGCATGACAAAAATTATTCCAATCATACTGGTAAACATTCCCATCAGAAAAAACTAATTGTCAGTGTTTAAGTCAACTGCCTCGTCCTTTTTAAATATTACAAACAAGTAACTGTAAAACAAAAAACATGCTTAGGGTGTGTGCATATGTATTTTGTAATAACAATTTCAAACTAAAAATGTATAGACAACTCTTTCTTAAGACAAAATTTCATTAAGATTTGTCAAACTTAATATTATCTTTAAAAAAATGGATCAAACATGTGTCTTCAAGCATATTTACAATTATTTTTGTAAATTTTTGCACACATTCTAGCTTTTGTACCCACATGACCCAGATTTCATATTGGTCTTGCCAAAACATTTTCTTCAAGTTTGGACCATACATATGGCAGCTTAAGTTACATATTATTAGCGACTTTTGGAAAGGACACACATTCTTTTTTTTTAATATCAAAAACCACAGGAGAAAAAAGAATATATTTTGAAAAATGTTTCTTCCTAAGTAGTGACAAGTAGAGCTTGATTCTAAAATTCATTTGTGATCTATGTTCATAACATGTGTTTTATTCTATACCTTAAACTTTACTTATAATTATTTGTAAACTGAAATCAGGTATATAAGATAATAAATAAGGTACATTTCAAAAGCATCGATGAAGCAAGGAAAATATTGCATCTATGCTTTTGTATAAGCATTTTTAACGTTTGATAATATACCAGATTCTTTTCCACCTTTAAACATATACATAGTAAAGTTTCGATTCAACAAATAAAATGCTCACGCAAAAATTACCACTTGCACACAAACATCACCCATATTTGCCAAGTCACTGTCGCGTGAACTTGTCAATGTCTCTCGAAGGTATTCTTATAATGTTCCATCCGAGTACCGGTAGTAAACAACACGTTTTTATTTGTTCTTATGATTCATTGCACTAATTTTCTTAATTATCTTGTCGCTTGACCTCTTCAAAATGTGCCCATTTTTCTTTCGACTTTTCTGTTTGGCATCTTCAACCTGCGGTTTCCGCGGAAAAATTCCACTTTTTAGATATTCACTTAGGTCAGTTTTTATTTCATCTGTTTCTACCTCTGTGAATTTCTGACGTTTTGCAACCTTTTTGGGGGGCTTCCTTTTTCTCTTTCCTTCAAATTCCTCTTCATCCTCATCTGATATAGTGTGGTCATCTTCGCCCATGCTTCTGAAAAAGTTAAAAAGAATATTATTCAAATAGAAGCAAGCAACACTAATTCAAAACTTATTACAAAATATATAGTCCTTATTTCTGACAACACACACTACAGTGGCGATAATTAAATCAATAGGATACCGCAGATCTGCTATTTTGGTCTTCTCAGATGACCTTGTTCAGCATAAATTTCCAAAACTTGACCAAAAAGCTACCGATTTCCTAATAGACAAGATTCACATCAAATATCTAAGCCCTAGTTCTTGCTCTATCAGAAAAGGAGTTTTCTCTACGCTCACAATGAGCATATTGTAATCAGGTGAGCTGAAAAGTAGTAGTGAGATCTAAGAAAGCCATTCGAAAAAGTAAGAGCAAGGTCAAAGTTTCAACGAAGCTTTGAAGACATATATTTGATCAAGTTGTTATCTTCAATATTACACAAGTTATTCATTATTGCAAAAGTTTAACCAAGGTTAAAGTTTCCAACAGAATGACAGACAGACAGGCGAAAAACAATATACCCCCGATCATTCGATCCGGGGCCGGGCATAATAATCCACTGTTAAATTTAAATGAGTTCCAAACCCACAAAGTACGAGATATAATCTTTACCTGGCTTAATGTTGCAGTGTATTTCCTAAGGTTCACCTCCTGACTGGCTGTGTGTGACGTATCTTGACGTTCTGATGAGCAAACCTCTTGACTGGCTGTAGGGGATGTATCTTGATGTGCTGATGGCCAAACATCTTGACTAGCTGTGGGCGATGTATCTTGACCTGTTGATGAGCACACCTATTTACTGGCTGACGGTGATTTATCTTGACCTACATCCTGATTTGAAGGTATAAAATCATTAACAAAAAATAAAAAAATGCCAGAGTTTCGGTCAATGATAGGCAGACAAATGAATTATAAAATCAAAAACACAGAAAAGGTGAAAATAGTCACATACACAAACATTATGTGTATATGTAAAGCCAAAATTGTTAATATGTTTGTACACACATTTTTAATTGAAATCAAAGTAAAATGAATAGTTGAAAAACGTGTTACTTTACAGTAAATGTTATGGATTTTCAATTTATTTTAGTCAGTTTGTAATACTGAACATATTTAAAAGGCAAGTAACAGAAATATTAATGTATCAACAAAAGTTTATGTTTTCATACCTTTAAGAATCCCTTCTTCAGTGCAAACTCTACATCATTTAAGAAGGTCTCCAAGTTCTTTGGTTGTTTCTGTAAAGCCACTGAAATGAAATATTTTTTTTAATTTGATTATATGACTTTTGTGTCATTAATAGGTATGATTTATGTATATGAACTACATCACTAGTGTATCTTTTATCCCTATTGCTAATGTGTCTTTAATAACAATCTAGCAACTGTCATGTCCATAACTTGTGTGACTATAATGTCCGAAAGTTGTGTGACTTAACTGTCCATAACCTAAGTGACTGCCAAGTCCATAAATTGTGAGACTTTAATGTCAATTATCTAAGTAACTGTCATGTCCATAACTTGTGTGACTGTCATATCCGTAAGTTGTGTGACTTAATTGTCCATAACATAAGTGACTGTCATGTCCATAAATTGCGTGACTTAAATATCAATAATCTATTTAACTGGAATGTCTATAACTTGTGTGACTGTCATGTCCATAAGTTGTGTGACTTATTTGTCCATAACATAAGTGACTGTCATGTCCATAAATTGCGTGACTTTACTTTTATTAAACTATGAAACTGTCATGTCCATAACTTGTGTGACTGTCATGTCCATAACATAAGTGATTGTCGTGTCCATTAATTGCATGACTTTAATTTTATTAAACTATGAAACTGCCATGTCCATAACGTGTGTGACTTTAACGTCCATAACATACGTGACTGTCATGTCCATAAATTGTGTGACTTTAATATTAATAATCTAATTAACTGGAATGTCTATAACTTGTGTGACTGTCATGTCTTTAAGTTGTGTGACTTATTTGTCCATAACATAAGTGACTGTCATGTCCATAAATTGCGTGACTTTAATTTTATTAAACTATGAAACTGTCATGTCCATAACGTGTGTGACTTTAACATCCATAACATAAGTGACTGTCATGTCCATAAATGGTGTGACCTTAATATTAATAAACTAAGTAACTGACATGTCCCTAACGTGTGTGACTGTAATGTCCGTAAATTGTTCGACTTAATTGTCCATAATCTAAGTGGCTGTCATGTCCATAAATTGTGTGACGTTAACTTTATTAAACTATGAAACTGGCATGTCCATAATGTGTTTTTAACGTACATCACCTAAGTGACTGTCATGTCCACAAATTGTGTGACTTTTATGTTAATAATCTAAGTAACTGTAATGACCGTACGTTGCGTCACTGTAATGTCCGTAAGTTGTGTGACTTAATTGTCCATAACCTAAGGGACTGTCATGTCCAAAAATTGTGTGACTTTAATGTTAATAATCTAAGTAACTGTACTGACCGTAAGTTGTGTCACTGTAATGTCCGTAAGTTGTGTGACTTAATTGTCCATAACCTAAGGGACTGTCATGTCCATAAATTGTGTGACTTTAATATTAATAAACTTAGTAACTGACATGTCCCTAACTTGTGTGACTGTAATGTCCGTTAGTTGTGTGACTTAATTGTCCATAACCTAAGTGGCTGTCATGTCCATAAATTGTGTGACTTTAATGTTAATAATCTAAGTAACTGTAATGGCCGTAAGTTGTGATTCTGTAATGTCCGTAAGTTGTGTGACTTAATTGTCCATAACCTAAGTGACTGTCATGTCCATAAATTGTGTGACTGTAATATTAATAAACTTAGTAACTGACATGTCCCTAACTTGTGTGACTGTAATGTCCGTAAGTTGTGAGACTTAATTGTCCATAACCTAAGTGGCTGGCATGTTCATAAATTGTGGGACTTTAATTTTATTAAACTATGTAACTGGCATGTCCATAATTCGTGTGCTTTTAACGTACATAACCTAAGTGACTGTCATGTCCATAAATTGTGTGACTTTAATGTTAATAATCTAAGTAACTGTAATGACCGTAAGTTGTGTCACTGTAATGTCCGTAAGTTGTGTGACTTAATTGTCTATAACCTAAGGGACTGTCATGTCCATAAATTGTGTGACTTTAATATTAAAAATCTAAGTAACTGTAATGACCGTAAGTTGTGTCACTGTAATGTCCGTAAGTTGTGTGACTTTATTGTCCATAACCTAAGGGACTGTCATGTCCATAAATTGTGTGACATTAATGTTAATAATTTAAGTAACTGTAATGACCGTAAGTTGTGTCACTGTAATGTCCGTAAGTTGTGTGACTTAATTGTCCATAACCTAAGTGACTGTCATGTCCATAAATTGTGTGACTTTAATGTTAATAATCTAAGTAACTGTAATGACCGTAAGTTGTGTCACTGTAATGTCCGTAAGTTGTGTGACTTAATTGTCCATAACCTAAGTGACTGTCATGTCCATAAATTGTGTGACTTTAATTTTATTAAACTAAGTTACTGTTGTGTCTATAACTTGTGTGACTTTAACGTCCATAACCTAAGTGACTGTCATGTCCATAAATTTTGTGACTTTAATGTTAACTGAAATGTCCGTACGTTGTGTGACGGTCATGTCTATAAATTGTGTGACTTTAATTTTATTAAACTGTCATGTCCATAACGTATGTGACTTTAACGTCCATACCCTAAGTGAATAATATGTCCATTAATTGTGTGACTTTAAATTTTATTAAACTAGGTAACTGTCATGTCCATAACGCAGGTGTGTGACTTTAACGTCCATAACCTAAGTTACTGTTATGTCCATAAATTGTGTGACTTTAATCTTAATAATCTAAGTAACTGTCATGTCCATAACGTGTGTGACTGTACTGATCATCAAGTGAGTTATTGTTGAAATCATGTATAAGTGTAAAATAAGATCAGACGCCATTTTATATTTTGGAAACTTAACACGGACAATCCTAAGCCAACTCCTATATACCTCCCTTCAATCTTTGAATAATGATAAATGCTGAACGTAATTAGGTGCACTCCAAACCCGGGGGGTTAACTTCCTATATACGGTATATAGGGGTGTGCCGATTAATTGGGGTGTGTTTTTCGACTAAAATTATAGATATGGGTATGGTTTTGAGCATCTAAGTATAGATATGGGTATTGCAATCAGAAATTTGCTTGTATATAAATGCATATAGATTTGAAAGTATCAGTATCAAAATGGGAATGATAAATGTCATTCTTGTACATAAATGGGTATCAATCAGTAGCGAGAAAGATGCAGAAACTTGACTGTTTTTATCTGTTGCTTGATCGAACAAGATGATACTGTGACGTCATATATTAACATACGTCATAATTAAGTGCCGGGAAAAGTGCAGTTACTGCAAATGATTTATGTAAATTGTGTCGGAATTTGACGACTGTCAAAATAACCGACTTTATGCTACATGTGTACACGGAATTATACTCTGCCATGGTGACATCATGGATAATAAAATATTTTTTGTAGAAAATTTTGATTATGTGTGGAATCATGAAATCGTTATCACAGGCTTTGAAAGCAAATTAAGAAAACATTTAATTTCCGGTCATACTTAAGAACGCTCTTTTTAATATAACAAAACAACATAAATCTTTGCATAATTCAATAAGTATACTGTATTGATATGATAGAGATTAAAATTCTAGTATGAAATGTGACCACTTTTTCAAATTCTAGTACTGAAATGGGTCCAGTTTATCAAAATTCTTGTATTGAAATGGGTCCACTTTCTCAACGGTGTCGTATACAAATGGGTCTGCTTATTCAAAAATATTGTATCAAAATGGGTCTACTTTATCAGAGTTGGGTCACATTTCGGAAGTCTCAGCGGGACACTCCTGCCCTAAAATTTGGGAAGATACCCCCCCCCCCGGGAATCCAGATAACTGCAGAAGGTTGGTGGCTCTACCCAAACGCACAAAACAAACAAACCAAATACATAACGAATAAACATTCCCACAATAAAATTATTTCAGGGCGTTTTTCAAGAGAATGTAAAACTACCCATACTACTGGAATTTAAACAAGAGCACCGCATAACGGGTGCCAACGCTCGGCTGCGGTTGCAGTTTTGAATAAAAGATTGTCAGAATTGTTTTTAAGAGGTCACAGTGACCTTGACCTCTGACCAAGTGACCCCAAAAAAGGGTGTTGCGTTCAAAACTCCTCAAGGTGCACCTACATATGGAGTTTCAAAGTTGTAGGTGGAAGCACTTTGACTTTAGAGACAAATGTCAAGGTTTTAGCACGACGCGGACGGCAGACGGCGGACGAAGAGCTGGCTATGACAATACCTCGGTATTTCTCAAACAAGAGGGCCATAATGGCCCTGTATCGCTCCACTGTTTTTCCTTTGCGAAAAAAACGTGCAATGCGCATGGGTTGAAATGTACTCAAGCATGTGACTTTCTCTTTCTATCCCTCGTCCCACTGGGCGCTTAAAGTTGGAAGGGTGAGCATTTTTATATATGGAAAAAGTTACTACCATGTTAACTAAACAGACTAAAAAGCCCAGGAATTGTTTCACAGGTCCTTTGCTAATAACGTAGGTACATTTTTCTCTCCAAAAGATATTGTCGTTCTTTCTATTTCACATATTTTTAGATGCTGAAGATCAAATCTACGCATTTGATTTAAAACAGATTCACAAGACCCATAGGAATCAAAATGCCTTAACCCTTTACCAAACGACACATTTTGGACTTTTCCAATTTGAAAGAGGTTGCAGACGTCAATTAAATTAAAATGGAATATGAAGGAAATGATCAGGTAGGGTAGAAATAATTGTGATAAATGGACAAATTGCTCATCAACCCACACATCCCTAAGACCAACAGGCCTGAGAATATTATGATAATCTAAAGAATATTTCTTTATATTTATAAATGTTTTTAATTAAGTAATACATTTGACTTCTAAGATCAATTCATAACTTATATTAAGAAAATTATAAAATGGTCAGAAATATATACGGATTGTTGAGCTATTGACAATCATATCCACAATTCATGAGTCACGATTCACAAATGGAACAATAAATCATTAGTTATTAAAAAGCAGCATATACGATAGTTAAGAACATTGCACTTCATTAATTTCAACACCTTCTCTTGGATACAAAGTTTGAGTTTATCGTGCAGTATCATATATTGACCTTTCTTGAAATAATTATGTTCATGGAAGATGTGCTTTAAAAATCAATAATATATTATTAAACTGGTTTAAACACTACAAAAAAGACATGAAATTAACATGTCATCCGAAATATTTTCATCCGGATAAATGGTCACTTTCAACATATTTAAATAAAACCCGACTTTTTTCAGTTTATAAGAAAAACATTCATTACACATGTTCTTACTTCAATGCCTTTCTAAGCAGTCACCATCTGACCTAAAATGGCACTAAATGACAGGGTTTCATTTCATGTTTACAAGATGTTGATGTTGTTGTTGGTCACAGCCACACGGCCGCAGTAATCTCCACTGGTAAACGTCATATGTTCAGTTTTGTGACCCCCGTGGCCGGGTCACATTTGAGCCCAGGGGAATAATTTGAACAAATTTGGTAGAGGACTATTAGACATCACTACATACCAAATTTAGTAGCCCTAGGCTCTATAATTAAGAACAAGAAGATTTTTAAAGTTTGCACAAAATAGGCCTTATTTAAGCATATGTTCATTTTTGATCCCTGGGGCAAGGTCAAATTTGTTCCTAGGGGCATAATTTGAACAAACTAAGTAGAGAACTATTAGATGTCACTACCTACCGAATTTGGTAGAAATAGGCCCAATGGTTATGGACAAGCAGATTTGTATAGTTTGCACAAAATGGGCCCAATATAAGCATATGTTCAATTTTGTGACCCCTGGGGAACGGTCACATTTGATCCCAGGGGCTTAATTTGAACAAACTTGGTAGAGGACTATTAGCTGTCACTACATTCCAAATTTGGTAGCCCTAGGCCGAATGGTTATGGACAAGAAGATTTTTAAAGTTTGCACAAAAAAGGCCTTATATAAGCAATTTTTCAATTTTTTAACTCCCCGGGGCAGAGTCAAATTTGACCCCAGGGGCATTACTTGAACAAACTTGGTAGAGGACTATAAGATGTCACTACATGGCAAATTTGGTAGCCCTAGGCCCAATGGTTATGGACAAGAAGATTTATAAAGTTTGCACAAAATAGGCCTTATATAAGCAAATTTTCAATTTTTTAACCTCCCGGGGCAGGGTCAAATTTGACCCCAGGGGCATAATTTGAACAAACCTGGTAGAGGACAATAAGATGTCACTTCATACCAAATTTGATAGCCCTACGCCTTACGGTTATGAACAGAACGATTTTTAAATTTTGCACAAATATGCCTTATATAAGCAAATTTTCAATATTTTGACCCCCCGGGGCAGGGTAAAATTTAACCCCAGGGGCATAATTTGAACAAACTTGGTAGAAGACTATAAGATGTCACTACATAGCAAATTCAGTAGCCCTAGGCCGAATGGTTACGGACAAGATGATTGTTAAAGTTTGCACAAAAAAGGCCATATATAAGCAAATTTTCAATTTTTAACCCCCGGGGCAGGGTCAAATTTGACCGCAGGGGCATAATTTGAACAAACTTTGTAGAAGACTATAAGATGTCACTACATAGTAAATTTGGTAGCCCTAGGCCCAATGGTTATGGACAGGAAGATTTTTAAAGTTTGCACAAAATAGGCCTTATATCAGCAAATTTTCAATTTTTTAACCCCCCGGGGAAGGGTCAAATTTGATCCCAGGGGCATAATTTGAACAAACTTGGTAGAGGACTATCAGATGTCACTACATAGCAAATTTGGTAGCCCTAGGCCCAATGGTTATGGACAAGAAGATTTATAAAGTTTGCACAAAATAGGCCTTATATAAGCACATTTTCAATTTTTTAACCTCCCGGGGCAGGGTCAAATTTGACCCCAGGGGCATAATTTGAACAAACTTGGTAGAGGACAATAAGATGTCACTTCATACCAAATTCGATAGCCCTACGCCATACGGTTATGAACAGAAAGATTTTTAAAGTTTGCACAAATAGGCCTTATATAAGCAAATTTTCAATATTTTGACCCCCCGGGGCAGGGTAAAATTTAATCCCAGGGGCATAATTTGTACAAACTTGGTAGAGGACTATAAGATGTCACTACATAGCAAATTTGGTAGCCCTAGGCCGAATGGTTACGGACAAGAAGATTGTTAAAGTTTGCACAAAAAAGGCCTTATATAAGCAAATTTTCAATTTTTTGACCCCCGGGGCAGGGTCAAATTTGACCCCAGGGGCATAATTTGAACAAACTTTGTGGAAGACTATAAGATGTCACTACATAGCAAATTTGGTAGCCCTAGGCCCAATGGTTATGGACAGGAAGATTTTTAAAGTTTGCACAAAATAGGCCTTATATCAGCAAATTTTCAATTTTTTAATCCCCCGGGGAAGGGTCAAATTTAATCCCAGGGGCATAATTTGAACAAACTTGGTAGAAGACTATCAGATGTCACTACATAGCAAATTTGGTAGCCCTAGGCCCAATGGTTATAGACAAGAAGAGTTTTAAAGTTTGCACAAAATAGGCCTTATATAAGCAAATTTTCAATTTTTTAATCCCCCGGGGAAGGGTCTAATTTGACCCCAGGGGCATAATTTGAACAAACTTGGTAGAGGACTATCAGATGTCACTACATAGCAAATTTGGTAGCCCTAGGCCCAATGGTTATGGACAAGAAGATTGTTAAAGTTTGCACAAAATAGGCCTTATATATGCAAATTTTCAATTTTTTAACCTCCCGGGGCAGGGTCAAATTTGACCCCAGGGGCATAATTTGAACAAACTTGGTAGAAGACTATAAGATGTCACTACATAACAAATTTGGTAGCCCTACGCCATACGGTTATGGACAAGAAGATTTTTAAAGTTTGCACAAAATAAGCCTTATATAAGCAAATTTTCAATGTTTTGACCCCCCGGGGCAGGGTCAAATTTGATCCCAGGGGCATAATTTGAACAAACTTGGTAGAGGACTATAAGATGTCACTACATAGCGAATTTGGTAGCCCTAGGCCCAATGGTTATGGACATGAAGATTTTTAAAGTTTGCACAAAATAGGCCTTATATAAGCAAATGTTCAAATTTTTGACCCCCCCGGGGCAGGGTCAAATTTGACCCCAGGGACATAATTTGAACAAACTTGGTAGAGGACTATAAGATGTCACTTCATACCAAATTTGGTAGCCCTAGGCCCAATGGTTATGGACAAGAAGATTTATAAAGTTTGCACAAAATAGGCCTTATATAAGCAAATTTTCAATTTTTTTTACCCCCCGGGGCAGGGTCAAATTTGACCCCAGGGGCATAATTTCAAAAAATTTGAAAGAGGTTCACCACAGGAACATTCCTGAGAAATTTCATCAGAATTGGACCAGTAGTTTAGGAGAAGAAGATGTTTAAAGAAAAAGTTAACGCACGCACGCACGGACGCACACACGACTGACACAGGACCATGACATAAGCCCCGCTGGCCTTTGGCCAGTGGAGCTAAAAACAGTCGAGCTAAAAATCAGCTCAATATCAGTAGTTTGAAAGACCAGCATTGAATATTCCAATAAAAGTTAAACATTTTATAAACACAATAACTATACTATTTTCTCTTCTAGTATTTTCATTGGCCGACCATCAAGGCTGTAAAATTGGCTGAAAAAAGCCCTGCATTTACCTCAGAATTATTTACAAACAAAATGTACATGCAAGTACCTTATGTGTTTGTGTTGAATATAAAATTTATATTTACATGTATATTTATTTAAGTAAAAACTTTCAACTGCAAATTATATAGTAGCAATGCACCAGGTACTCACATAAAAACAAAATGAACACTGTCATAGAAAACTAAACAGTTCTGTTCCTCTTGTTTTATAAACTCATAATTTTTTAATAGTTAATCTGGTGACAAACTTTACCCAGATTTAAACTGAACTTAGATATCATTACACGGCCCTAATTACATTTCAAGGGACTGGGGCCGGGCCCTAATGTAGGGGAATTTAACATTGTTTTGAAGAAAAAGGGGAAATTGATTTAGCTTTATGTTCAATTAATGTTGTTCAAATAATAGATATCCAACTTCAAATTTTTAGCAAACTTTATTATCGTCAATGCATCTTTAAAAGAAAATAAGAAAATCCTATATGTTTCACTGAAAACAGTGTAATGATAAACGTTTTTGCTAGAGCAATACACATTTATTTGCTCGTAAGACGTAAAACTTAAACATGTAGTCAGCCAACACATGGTTTCCCTGGAAAAGCCGCATTTTAAGATACACTGGTAATGGTTACAATTGACAGGTAGCTAGTTTCTTCGGCACCTGGTTACTTCGGCATCGTAATTAAATGCCACTTTGACACACGGGTTTGACCAGTTCGGCATTTACAGTTTGTCTTATCTAATTAAAATCTTATTATGGTGGCTGCCGCCCCACAACGCCGCTTTACTTTCTTTCCATTTAAGATATTTTGCTGCAGCAAAGTTGTTTACAAACAAAACGGCGGCGTCTTTTCACGTTGCTAACGACGAGCAGGTGCGCGTGAAAAAACAGCGAAATTATTAACAACTATTGAAAGCAATGTGCGTTTACTCTTTTAAAATTAGTTGTTCTTATGGCATATTTGATGTAAAAACAATTGGACAAAATTTAAATATTGCATTTTCCGATAACTGTGTGGCCAATTAAACAGATTTCAAAAAGTACCTTAATATTCCTGTTTTCATGGCTTAAACTGGGTGCCATAAGTTATTCACAAACAGAAAAAACATCTAAACAGATTAAAGTTATAGAAAAAAAAACATACGAAACTTACCTCACATATGGTTCTATACAATATAAATCCGATATCCGTAATGTTGGTTTCTGCGACGTTTAAAACAGTCCCACTACACACAAAATCCAAATGTCCATCACGCGGGAGAACGCTGGTGCACGCGCATGCGTCGATTAGAAAGCCTGGTGTTCATTGGCTCGTTTTTTTATAAACAGGCTTCTGATTGCCTCAAATATAGACGCTCAAACTTTCACGGACACTTGCAAAAATAAAAGTTACGGTCTCGTCCATCGCATAGACAGTTTTACATGGACATCCTTTGGACACACTTTGGACAAAAACGTTGTGCGACTTCTCCAGATAGGTTTAAAGTTGCACAAGACACATTTTGACGAACTTTGGGCAAATGTATTGTGCGACTAGTCGCACAATGAAATTAAGACACACAATGTATATATGGGCATAAAAAAGTTGCACAATGTATCATTCGTGAGAACGGACAGACTGACTGACGGACAGACAGAAGGACGGACAAACAGACAGTTAAAAAACTATATGCCACTCTTCGGGGTCTTAAACAGTCCATTTGATAAACAACACCAAAAAAATCAAATAATGTTAACATTACTGTAACTGTGGGCTGCATAAGTAATTCAGATTTATGTATTCAAACATAAAACCACAGAACCAAAGAAAGGATTCTAATTTTTATCATTTGTTTCAGCTCTCAAATAAACTTTATTTTCACCATAGTCCATGAAGTAGCATAAACTCCATTCTTGAGATTCAAGTGTTACATTATGACTGCTAAATATAGGAGATATCTATTGTAAAACACTTTTATTTCAAATCATTAACCAATGTCAGCATTGTTGCTGGTCTCATTAGGTCGCGAAAATATATGACAATATGAAAATAACACTTGACTTGAAGAACACGTAATCCTCCTTCCAAACAAGATTTGTATTTATTGAAATATCAACTGTTCGCCCTTATTCATGATTAATTTCATCATGATTGAGGACAGACAATGTTTAAAAGTGCAGAAATCAAATCCAAAAAATATTATGGTGGACGAACCAGTTATCGAACACCTAAGAAATTACGTTCACTTACCTTAAAATTGAAACACTTAAAATGACAAAAACATTTTGTTTAAACAAATGACTAACAGTTCAATCATTGAATGATTTATCTGTAAAGTTTTCCAGCAAACTACCTTCAAGAATTCATGACAATGTTTCCCTGATTATTGTCACCTCTAGCAGACAAAACAAAATGGCGGCCGATGTAAATATGACCTATTACCCGACACTTCATAAATACTACTCCAGTATATACAAAGTCAAATGACTATCACGTGACCCGGACTCGACGAAAAAATCTGCGTCTGCTGCAATCAATATTGCAAACGGAAATGCTTTTTGGTGTGTAAATGCACGTTTTGATAAATGCATTTAAAAAGTAATAGCAAAAAACACACAAAACGCTGTAAATTACAATAAATGCATTCCTTTAATCTGTTTTCGGCGCATTTGTTTCAAGCTAAGTAGGCAAGTAGGTCATGGACTTCATGTGCGACCATTTGTTTATCAATGTGACGTCATGCGCACTTTTGCGCATGTGCATACAGAATTAAACCAAAACGTCCGATAATAGGTGCTGTTCGATAATAGGTACTAACACGACGATAAGTTTTAACTTTATCCAGGCTGTAGATTTACCATGTTTTGAAACAAAATGAGACCGCACTCAAAAATATGCTATTTTTTTATAGTTATTATGAATGAAAAATCACTGTGTTGTCACAAACTGATTCCCAAAGAATTCAGAATGTTAAACTGCTGATTTTGATTTCAACTGAGTGTGTTTGTGTTCAACCAAGCGTGAAACAGATACGGTTACGTTACAGACAATTTTTCACAGGATGTCACTCTCATGTGGAATAGAGGGGCAGTTAGAAATCTGATACAAATAAATGACCCTGGGGGCGTGTTTATACTGATGATTTTATATGCTCCAGTTATGTACAAGTCCAGATTTTTTGCTATCAAGATAAGCACAGACTGCAATTAAAGTGTCAGTTATGAAATTCGCCATTTTGAATAAATTGTCGCCAATGCGACAAATGGGATCGGCAGCAAAACCCCTGAACTCACAAACTTAGATATATCATTTGATAAATTATTTAATTATTTTAGCAGAGTAAAATAAGAGTTTCTGACCTCGTTCCAAAGAAATAGCCTAAACAATGTTTAAAATCTACACATTTCCTTCACCAGACGGCTATGTTTGTCAATGTTTTGATCGTAAAATGTTGTAAGAGTAGTTTCCCTTGGAGGCCCGTCTCGAATTTGTATTTTGCTCTATGTACTTTGCATTACAATACGATTAAAGTATGCTGTATATGCGGAAAATTTTACCCCCAAATGATGAAACGAGACCATACGTTAAGACCGGCCTATTGCGATAAAGGTTCCCACTACGTCAATTTGAGATTTTGTCACAAAACAACTGTCATCAGAAGGGGTGACAGCCTGTTATGCCCCCATTGTGAATAGAATTTTATTAAGCTAGTTTCCATAAGTAAATACACTTTATCTAGACCTCTGAATACAGTTATCACAGTTCATCTTTCGTTGCTATGAAGACCAGCTTTTTTTAACCATTATTTTCAATACAGTTTATTCACGAAATTTATCTAAAACAACACATATTTAATACAAATAAACACATATTCACAAAAACATATATCGACTATTATAAACACAGCCCAGGGCCTTGCTGTGACGTCATCAAAATCGGTGCACGATCTTATAGGGTAATTCTGTGTGACGCAGACTACCATATAGTGAATGTTTGAAGGTACGTAATTCCATTATTATTACCGTCAACCAACATATTTCACTCGTTATTTGTTAAACAAAAGATAAATCATAAAGTATATATCAAGTTTAGTTATTGTCTAATGATTTTTCATGAAAGGTATGCCATTGAAATTTAAGGTGTACGAACGTATAGGTTTTGAGGCTACGAAGAATTAACGAAATTGGATTTATCTCGCAGAAGACACCCACGCAAATTAATAGTTGCATTTTTTAGCAACCGACTTTCTATAAACACTTCTTATATTACAACTCCTTTCACACTTCACTGTTCTTGAAACACATTAGGAATAATTCCATAAATAAATAAAAAATATAAGGTCACAGTCCATACGTCAGCATCTTTATTGACAGTTATACACATTCGGTACCCCTCGCAGATTATCATAATCGGACTCGGGAGAAATACGGGTTGAAAGTAGTCCGCTCACGTGATAGCATTCTAAGAATGTTACAACAACAAAAACAATACAATGATGGCGTCAGAATGTGATCTTTGTGTAAATAGCCACAGAGATGTTTATTTATTTAAGTCACGGAAGAAAGCGGGAGGACTTGAAAGCGGCGGCCTTAGAATTCTTCCCACTGTAAATCAGCGTATATGCGCCAACTGCTGGTCGAAAATATCAAAATTTCGTGCATTTAAACGGTTAAAAAAATCTGTCCATTACTTGTACATTCTTTAGACGTAATATAATGCTGATCATGTAGTTATCCAGGTCATTTGCAGTGACGTACCATGTCAAGATGTAGAAAGCTGACCGGCAACAGAAATGACTGGTTATTCAAGCAGTCTTGCCAGCTCCTTTTGATAATTTCTGTGCCCCCCCCCCCCCCTAGCTGAAATAATTCACGTTCAGAATAAAGCCGAGAGTCTACCAAAGCAAAAATCATCAAAAGACTCTATGGTGGCAATTTATATAAACTACCTCACCTCACCCAACCTCCCCAAGCACCATTGCTATAAACCAATAACAGTTGATTGAATTTAATTTTAATATGGGGCCAGTCGGTTGATAATATGCAGGGGGTCCACCAATAAAGTGATTTTAGATTAAATACTTTAAAATGTATAGATCTTGTATGTTTTATTGCAGCTAGATGTTGAACCACAATTTGTGTTTACATTTACAATTCGGCATGTCATTTGAGTGTCATTTGAGAACATGCTACGTTGATGCACTAAATACTGATAGCTTGTATTTATTTATGACAGGAGTATTCTTTGGCTTTTACATATATTAAGCACGCTTTATTTGACCCTTGTCAACTGATCATTGGTTATTATATACGTCATGAACCCCTGGTAAGTACATTCGAATATCATCCAGTTTACAAATAACAGAAATCCAACAATTACTTTGTGGTTTTCCCTGGCTTGTATGCTAAGAGCTCATTGAACGCTGTAAACTAACATGATACACATGTTTTATTGATTTTAGAGTGCCAATCTTATGATACAACAGCATTGGTATAACATATATACTTGATATTTTGTCTTGTCCATGCAGATCTGTGGAAAAAAAGCTGGAAAATGTTAAAAAGAGAGCAGTTACTCCACTTAAGGGAACTCCAAAACGTAGACGGATGTCAATAGCTGAAAACCTTAGCTGCAGCACAGAAAAGTTAAAGTCGGCCACGTAGACGACACCAAAGAGAATACCGGTTTTTGAAAAATTGGTGTCCAGTATAGAAAAGCTGAAATTAGGTATGTATGTTTAAGCGAATTAGATGTCTTAATTTGGACCTTTAATTTACTGATAATCATAATTTTAGGTGTCAGGGATTTTCTCAGGCCTTTTAAGCAAATTTTTTACCCATCACCCTTATTCTACATTTTGTCATATTTTGGGCCTTATCTGAATCTTATCTGCTCCCCTGCCTCTTTTACTGCGGAAAAGAAGGTCAGGTAAACTTCAAACATGCGGGCGGCCTGTGGATTATCAAATGTGAGCAAATTTTACAAAATAAAAGATTATGTTCGGGTAATGGTTTAAATAAATCAAGAATACACCAATATATATGTCATCTGTATTTATTTTGAATGTTTCATCAAATTTGATAGAGAAATCACGATTTGTGTAATGACTATACATTCGGATGTTCACGTTTACGTTGCGATTTCGGATATTTTCTAAATGCTGACTTGTGTTTGTTTTATGTCACACACTGGATACTGGTTAATTACTTGTGCTGCTCTATTCTCTGTTTTTTTAATATTGCCATTTTTAATCATGTTTATCGCAAAATTATCCATTGATATTAACATTTTATCCAAAATAAATCTTTAAGTTTGATGCTTTCTCTAGGAGGTTGTTGTACTGATAAATTGCAGTGATAAAAAATGTCAGTTGCATAAGAATATAAATGTATTGTTTGTGCACATGAAATGAGTGAAGTTACAGGGACGGATCCAGGATTTTTTCAATGTAAATCCGGCACACTTTTTTGGTACCCGATTAAATATTCAAATATTAGTTTAACTAATCCGACATAATTTGTCGAGGAATTATGGGGGCATATGCCACTTCAGCCCCCTCAGGATCTGCCCTAGATATAATATTTATTCACTGTGAGTATGTCCAAAATCTAGCCACAATGAGTTGGATGGAATCCGATGATACCCCTGCCTATGAGCAGATAATACTCCATGATAATGTTGTTATCCAAAATAAAAAAGAACATGGAGGGGGACTAGAAACCCTGGGCATGTTTTGGGAATTTTTTTTTATCAAGTACTTTGAAATCATTAATTAATATTTGTTGTGGTATAATGAGCCGCATTAAGGTAGCATTTGTATGTGTCCAAAGGGAGCTTAAGCCTTTGAGACCAGCTATTTTAAATGGTTTTGTTCAGGTAGCATGCTAATATCAAATAAGTAGGGTATATGTCGACTGTCAGGTTTTACTTATTTTATTTTTATAGTGAACTCTATTTATAATAGACATCCTCCTGTAAGTCCTTACAATTAACACTTTGTTTCCATGAAAGGATGCACTTTTTCATTAATAAGACACCATTCTTTCATTAGTTTTTTTTGCTATTCACCTAAAATTTATTTTCAAACAAATTTTCATTAAATCTCTAAAATCTTCAATTTCGCCTTAATTTTTTAATCTTAAATTAAGAAGCTTTTATCATACTTCTCATTTGACATATATATCTTAAATTGTAACTACAATTTTGTCGACCTGGAAAAATGATGTGTGCGTGAAAATTAAATGTGCTTGGAAAAATTCTTGGGGAAATCACTGTCATGTGCAACCTTTAAATTAACATAAATGATAATGTATTAAAATTATTTAAGAATAATAATCCTTGAAGCTTATGAATTAAAATGAAAATATCAATGTAAGTAACTATTATAGATGTTTTAACTCAAGGAAGCTGTGATGACACTGCGGGTGCTCAACCTAGGAAGCAATTGTTTCATGATCATGCATATTCACATTCAAGTATGTACATTCCGTTTGAATGTTAATAAAAGTTGTTGACAGTTACAAGTTCTTGTTGAAAATTTCAATTTTTGTTAGCTGGATAAGTTTGGAACACATCACATGCCAAGTACATATGTAAATCAATCAAATAAATGATTTTGAATAGTAAGATGGATACAAATTCTATAAAATGAAAAACAACATAATTATTATGTAAGAACATTTACTAACTAATCACTTATGTTAATGTGTTTCAAATTTGTCTAAGTGTCATAGATGTAGATAGTTGTCACAAGGACTTATGTTGACCTTATTCGTTTGTTTAGATTTTTGTTTATGATCAGATAGTTATTTGTGCAGTTAATAATTTAATGACAACTATACATTAATATGAGAAACTATTTAATTCCTAAATATGAAGATTAAAAAAAAGTGCTTGCCAATCCTTTTGTTGTATAATCTTATATTATGATCTACTTGCTTGTTCACAGTTTGCAAGATTTACATTCATTATGCGTGTTCACTGTTTGTAGGATTTTTATTAATAATCATCAATTTTCATCATGCCATTTTAATCCATCCAATACGTTTTGATCATGCCTTTCTTAGATTATAAAATATAAATTGTTATTCACAGATTTAAACAAGTTTAGTACATGTCAAGATAGTAATGGTATATAATAACTCCAACTTAAACATTTAGGCAGATAGAAAACTTGCGGAACTCCGTGTACATTTTGTTATTAAATATATTGTTACAACTTTATTCTGTGTTGAGCTAATTCCCTCAAAGGAGTTTTACTCACAAAGGCCACAAACTTCCTTTGTGATAAGTGGTGAAAGAATCGGGTGTATAGCACTTTCACGTTGCTATACCTTTCCTGAACTCTCATTTAAGCTAGTAATGGTCAACTGTACGCAATATGACATCAACCAGCTTCATTCGATGGACATGGCGGAAGCCCAAGACAAAACAACAAATTCAACCACAGAAGGTTAGTGACTGCAAGAGGTTAGAATGCCATCGTTGTGGGCACAACAAATGGCAACACTGGCATCTGAGAAAATGCCCTGCCATTGGAACACGGTGCTTCAGATGTGGCAAGTTTGGTCATTATGCCAGGAAGTGTCTTTCCAGATTGACAAAAAGGAAAACGAACAGAACATCTAGAAAGGAGCGCAACTGTTCCAGGATGGACAATTACAACAACAGGAAAGCTGTCTGTAGCCTGCTTCCATATAACAAGCTTGATGATTTGGACCTCAAGAAGGCAGCACCAGCTGTTAAAGTAAACAAGCAGGAAACAATCAAAATAACTCAAGAATTCCAAAAGGTGACATCTCTTTACAAGAACGCATTAGAGGAAATGCAACAAGACAAAGAGGAAAAAATAAAAGTGTTCATGACATGCATGGACATGGTGGAGCAGGCCATGGATGCAGCGGAAGATGCAAAGCGATTGTGCACCGGTCAGGCGAAGAAAACCTTGAAAACACGTGTAAACAAAATTGACAGGCTTTTGAGAGACATTTTCAACAATAGGATGTTTTTCAAAAATGTGAACCTCTTAAATGATGAAATTCCAAAGGTGCTGGCGCAATGTGACCTCCCAGAAGAAGAAATCAACAGATTTAATAGAAGGAAAACCAAATACTTTGACACTACAAAGGAATACACATTTGGAACAATTTATTATGATTGATGAGGAAAAACAATTTGGCACAACCACCAAAAGAAAAAAACAAAAACTACAAAATGTCCATAACAGATCAATGTTAAATGCAGGAGCATTTAATTTTTGTAGAGGGGAGGATATTGTCACAAGGACTTATGTTGACCTTATTCGTTTGTTTAGATTTTTGTTTATGACCAGATAGTTATTTGTGCAGTTAATAATTTAATGACAACTATACATTAATATGAGAAACTATTTAATTCCTAAATATGAAGATTAAAAAAAAGTGCTTGTCAATCCTTTTGTTGTATAATCTTATATTATGATCTACTTGCTTGTTCACAGTTTGCAAGATTTACATTCATTATGCTTGTTCACTGTTTGTATGATTTTTATTAATAATCATCAATTTTCATCATGCCGTTTTAATCCATCCAATATGTTTTGATCATGCCTTTCTTAGATTATAAAATATAAATTGTTATTCACAGATTTAAACAAGTTTAGTAGTACATGTCAAGATAGTAATGGTATATAATAACTCCAACTTAAACATTGAGGCAGATAGAAAACTTGCGGAACTCCGTGCGAGAACATATGTACATTTTGTTATTAAATATATTGTTACAACTTTATTCTGTGTTGAGCTAATTCCCTCAAAGGAGTTTGTACTCACAAAGGCCACAAACTTCCTTTGTGATATAGTGCTAGATAACTGAATGGAGTATTAAACAGCAAAAAAACTTGATATTCACATTGTCTGTACAAGTTTATTTTGAAAAAAATCAACATGATTTAATTTGGTTATAATAACTCTGCAAAAAGATTATCTGTTCTGTAGCTGGTACATTTCTCACATATATAAAGATGCAGGCTCTTCAATAAAATATAAATTGGTATTATGGCCCCTGCAACAGAACAGTAAGTATAACAGAATGTACTTTTTACCATTAAAGTAATTAAATTATGCTGGAAAAAAACAGTTTCATTGGGGAAAAAATGACTTCCATATTCGTTAAAAAAACATGCATTTGATGGCCATGATACCATTGCTTATGAAGGGCTTGAATCATTGTTTACTGTTTACATTCCCAATGTTTTACCCCTAGTGCATCAACATTTTTTACAGGTGCAACATTGACAAAAAAAAGATGTTATTCCTTTTATCTAATAATTGATTGGGAAAAGTTGGCAAATGCTTGGGGATGTCATGACTGCAGTTGTGTTAGAAAACAAAGTGAACACAAGCAGTCACTCTTAAATGCAATAAATAAGTATTCTTAATTTTTTGTATGAGTATATATAAGGATAAGATGATGATGCACGCCAAATGGCATTTTACACCATCTGTTAATAATGGAGTTATGGCCCTTTTTATCTTGAAAAAATGCTTTTTTGAGTGTCAAATATAACACTTTTGTGTCCAGCAGTATATTGGCGGGGGATATCAATTCAACGAATTTGCTTGTTTATTTATGTATGTGTCCTTTTTTTACCTCAGTGTGAAAGCCCAGAAAGAATTGAGCTCATAGTTGAAGGACAAAGAGTCAGCCTCCCTGCAGAAAATGGAAAAGTTTCACTTATATTTCAGCAGCAAACTGGACAAACAAGAATGGAAATACCAACAAAAGTGTTAGAAGAAAAGGAGACCATACAAATTCCAGTTGGAAACTTGTTAATTAATGTAAAACTTGTGAAGCCAGATGACTTAAAGAATTATGTTATGAACTTTCTGCAGCACTACTTCATCATTTTGAACTTGAAAGATGCTGTGAAAGAAGGAGATGTCTTCAGGATTAACAACTGCCTCAAGATGATGATCCCTTCTTCTATAATCACTCCCCACTTTCCAAGTATATGGTCGAGTGTTTAGATTATATATTAAAAACCGAAGTTATGTTGCCACCAAAACTTGCAATTCAGGTCCGAGCAGCAGCATGTGTTAATCCAATAGGAGCAAAAGCAAAAAAACAAGGCTGCAGATATGCAAAAGGAAAATCAAGTGAAGGAGATGAAAGAACTAATTAAAGGTCTTGGTTCTAACAAAAACGAACACTCAATTGAAACCATTTCAAAAGCTTATCCAGTTGTTAATGATATTGTCTCACATATTGATTTACAAATCACTTACAAGGAAGTGAAATCTTCACACAAGAGTAGAAGTGAAAATGAGGATTTGAGCTGCTTGTTGAAACATCTGAGAAATTTGAAGCCATTTTGTCAAGTAAGTGGACGGACTTTGGATGGCTATTGTTCCATTAAAACAAGTGCATTTAAAGAACTGTTGCCACAGAAAGCTTTGCTCAAAGAAAAAGTAATGCATACCATAAATTGTTTGAAGCGTGGTATACCTATGCCTGCGGATGAAAATGAAGAAAATGTAGAGGACATTGTTGACCCACAGTGACATTAAATAAGGGAGTATAACACTATAATTATACTCAAGAACTGGAATGATCTTGTTAAAAGAAACACTTATGAATTCACGAAAACAGTCTTTATGAAAACAAAGCCATGAACAGTTTTATTTGGTTTATTTACTTATTACACAATTGTTAAAAGGGGAAATGGAATATTGTTTTTCTATTTACTATAACAAACAACACACATAACGCTGCTCTTAACCTGTATACATTGTATTTATCAATTAAGTTGAGTGTTAAGGTCTTCGAACATTCTCCCCACCGTTGATGGATATAGCCTATTTCCATCAACTGACTAAATAGACAGTTCTAAATAGTATTAATTAATAATGTATACTTCGAGAGCTAGACTTACATATTTAAGACTATTACATTTTGAATTCTCAATACCATTTAGCCTAAAATATGTCAATATCAATGCCAAGTGTTACCGATTTGCGATACATGCATAATTATTACCAAAAACAATTCAACAAATTTATACTTTAATTCCAATAACAATGGAATTATAAATGGATGCATAATTACAATTCTTTTCATAACTCGTCTCATCTATGGTTTTTATCATGAAACTGATAGTCATACTTATAATAACTTATGAAATGCATACATATACCTGTTGCTATACATATCTTCCCTTATTTTCTTATTAAGAGTACTCGATTCCTTGAATCCATACATATACACATTCGAACTTTACATCCCTATAAGTACTTGACTGTTTTGTGAAATCAAGTATCTAATTTCAACTATAATTGTACATGTATATGACAATTAAGCACCTTGACAACTGAATACAAATCCATTTTATAATCAATGATGTTTAATATTAATAACAAGGACAAATATCAATTCACATGAGTTGCAAAGATATCAATTTACTTGAATTGCAGACTGCCTTGTCTATTAATCATTCAACCTTTTTAAAACAATATTGAATATTGTTTGACATAAGCCGAACCTAGCTACAATGAGTCGGGTGGCGCCCGATGATACCCCTGCCACAGAGCAGCTAATACGAGTTATAACTCGGGGGACTAGGTGCCTGAGCTATTTTCAGCGATACAGGGATATTGAAGCATAATTCCCTATATGCCAAAACAATGAAATGAAGATCTGTGTTAGAACAAGAAACAAGAAAACTGTATATTAAATTTTGTACGTAAATAATTTCTGTACTTTGTTGCTAATGTCATTTTATTCTAATGTTTATGAACACTTCCTGTTTATTTATATTGATCTTTTTTTTATTCATGATCATAATGTTGTGTTCAAACTGGTTGGGTAATAGTAAAAATAAAATAAAAATGTATTGTTTATAGAAGGAAATGGAAAATGAAAAAAAAATCATTAGACAACTCTATTTTAACTATATCTTTAGTTCTTTCCATAAATCACTGTTACATGAAGCTAGATATGCATTCATCTTGTTTTATAATTCAAATAGAAAATTGACTTCACAATTTTGCTTACTTATTACTTGACTTTATTTCAAAATAAGCACTAGTTAAGATGTTTTTACCATTAATAAAAAGGAGAATTTGTGAAAAATCAGATAAAAAGGGATTATGCACATTAAAATAATATCTTTCTTGAATAATTACTTGTTGAGTAAGTGATATGCATTTTTCAGATGTCAGTTGTCTGTGTTCGGCTTCTCCCATTTAAAGTTTAAAAATCCGAGTGTCACTTGTGTTCGGAGGCCAAGCACTTTAAATGAACACACATTTTTAAGCCTTGTTTTGTCTTTATCAGGTGTAAATGAACACACATTTTAAGACTTGTTTTGTCTTAATCAAAATAAAATGTACACGCATTTTATAGACTTGTTTTGTCTTTGTCAGATGTAAATGGACACACATTTTTAAGACTTGTTTTGTCTTTATCAGATGTAAATGAACACAAATGTTATAGACTTGTTTTGTCTTTATCAGATGTTTTTTTCACTCTTCACACTTCACTCAATTGAGTCCTAGACTATTATCTCACTTGTTTAAGTGTACATTTTTACAATTTGAGCAACACCCATTTGGGTTTCCTGAGTATTGTGTTTCACTGAAATCGAAGTGTTTGACCAGCAGCAATCTTAGACAATTAACGTCATCTTGGCAGTACTGTATTATGGAATCTGATATACCCTTCCTAGCCTTTGTCATAATTATTGTAATACAAGATAGCTTCAGAAGATTGACCTTTTCTTCCGGCTCGACCTATTTTCTGCATGTAGGCCTCCAAACTGGTTGGTGGTCTACAGTGAATTACCCTTGATATACTTGGGGCATCTAGTCCCATTCCTAAAGCAACTGTCGCAAGAACAAGGCGAATTGATGGTTTCTTCTTGCACAAGTCACTCACAATAAAGGATTTCATTTCCTTATGATACTGAGCAAATATTCTATTCTCCGGAATTTCCTCACCAGTATATTGCCTTTTACCTAAATAAGAATTAAGGTACTGGTAAAAATAACCCAACGCCTCCAAACTTTCAACATACATGATAGTTACTGGGAAGTCACTCAATTTATCAGTTAGCTCCACTGCCACTGGCTCAATCAATGAGTCCAACTTATCAATTTTTTTATATTTGGTAATCTTGACCTTTTACTTATATAAATATTGGGTCTGTCCGGATTAATAGACACACAGGTGTATTTCCTATATTGCAAAGTGTCTGTCAATTCATTCTTTCTTTGTTCGGTACATGTGGCTGTTAATGCCAAGTGGCAAGCATTAGGGAATATCACCGTAAGTTCACCTAATTTTCGGAATGCTGGTCGAAATTCACTTCCCCTGAAAACAGATAACACATTGACAAGTTTTACAAGAAGCTTAGCTTGTCTAGTCCGTAAAATAAAATATTTCAATGCTGAGCAGGTTCCAAACTGTTGCCATTCTGATACATTGAGCGTTCTTTTAAAAAAAATGAAGAAAACAATTTCGGAAATGCCAAGGGATGTTGGATGAATAAGTGCACAGGATTAATACCTTATAATAACCTTATTCAAACTGTCAGGGCTTCGGATAAGTTATGTACATCACTACATGCGTAAATTACACATACAAATTACATGTTTACGCATGTAAATTAAATATGCAATCGTCTTTCATGATGCTGTATTGCACACTTTGTCTAGGAACCAATGTGACACAGGTCTGCTTTTAAAGATTTTTGACTGACAATGCTGACTTTAAATATCAGTATACAGATACAGATCTCTTGAGAACAGCGAAGTTAAAATAACATTTTTCAAAATTAATATTTACCATTCTGAAATCATATGAACCTCATCAATAGCAACTGCACACACTCTCTGTTGCTACACAGATGAATGAAAGATCTTCTGAATATTCTTTGTGTGTAATGCCTCTGGGTGGCTATAGATTATATTGTAGCGTCCATTCTTCAGCTCTGTCAGATCAAACATCTTTCCGAAGACAGATGTAGTGGGAGATTCTGAAAGATTGATGAAAAAAAAATCAATAAAATCATATGCTAACAAAGCAAAACAGGAAATGTAAAAGGCCTTTTAATATAAAAGTATATATTAAGTTATATTAAATTAGTAGCCCCAGTACCTAACGTTTATTGACACCTTAGAAAAGTCTAGTTTATCTCAAGAAAAGTCTTCTGATATACAAAGGCTTGCCAGTTGCCATGTTTGCTAATATCTGCATTCAGATATTTGTGTGCATTCCACAAATGATTTCAGGAACCGTGAAATACATGGAGGATCATATTATAATGTTTGTAGTTTAACCATTATGCATTTGTAAATAACTATGTTGGAGACAATCAAGACATTAAGCTTAAATAAATTAATAAATCACAAAATTTGGCCCAAATTGGCAGTTGAAGCACAAATTGCATCTAAGAATTATATTATTATAACAACAGACCCGGTTTGAGTTGGTCTGTTCGTGGTTGCAATGGTAAATGCTACACCACTCACGCCCCTAGTACACAAACCTTCAGTTTCTTTGTCGGAACTGTGTTCCTCAATGTCATCCTCATTATCATCAAAGGTCACTATCTCTTCGGCATCATAAGACAGATAACAGCTTTTCAGGTTTTTGATCTTAAGCTTTGTATCTGAGTGAAGGAGAAATTAATAAAATATTATAAATTTGCATTTCCCTGCATAAGGAACAACTGCATAATACCATTATGACCCCTTTGCTACCTCACGGCACCGAAGGAAATGGATACACCAAATGTACTCTCTGGACAGCAGCTCTATGGATTCTATTTCCTTCTCTGAGGGAAGGTGACCGTTGTTGACACTTGGATGTGTGCTGTCAAGGATCAGCTGTGTGAAGCTATCTGCATTATTCACAAGCTCCAGCGGATCTTCTCTCCCGTGGAGGCGCAGGCACTCAAGGAGACGGGCTTTGAATTTGTCTCTCACAGCATCGGAAATGGGGCACTTGGCTATAAAATGCACTTTGCATTCAGGTTCTGTTTTACAAAGTGTGCAAGTTGGATTCACAGCGTAATGATTGAAAACAGCTCTATTAGCTTGTAGGGTGTAGGTTCCTGTCAGCAGCTTTGTTTTGGTTTCTGCTCTTAGGATGTCAATTTTGTTTGGCCTCACATAGGTGTACAGGTAGTGGTTTTTTTTCCAACAGAGAGAGCATCTGTATTAATGTACTTTAAGGAAGGTTTTTCTTTGATTTCTTCCCGCTATGTCGCAATGGTATGCTGGTCCACAGCACTATTTAGTTTGGCCTTCCACACTTCTTTGCCAGGCGGGCTGTCGAGGAGTTGGTACGCTGTCGGTAGATTATATGTATGGAGAAGTTTTCAAATACATGAGAAGAAACTATGATCTGTTGGCAATTTCATAGCCAGCTGTCTCTCAGCCACCTTGTATTCAACTGTCTCATATTTCTGGATTATACTGTAGTACAAATTAAGTGTGTTTTTGTGTAGTTGAGCTCGAATAGGCAAAATTCCTAACAGAGACAGAGCAGCAACGTTTGAGTTCCTGTCTGCCAGGTGTTGCACCTGCTTTAGGGTTTTTATCTGGAATACTTCTAAGGCTTTGAGGTCGGTCTGACTGTAGGGTAGGACCTCCAGGCCGTATCGCAGGTTTCGAGCGTTTGAACTGTATGTTGTCGGGAAAGGAATTAAAGACAATGACCGTAAACATGCATTGTTGCTTCACGTGGCTGGCATGGAAGTGCAGGATGTATTCTATACTTTGCCGGAAGGAGAGGGAGCAAACGTTTATGCTAGAGCCGTCGATGCGCAAAGCAAGCATTTCGCGCCACAATCGAATGTTCCTTACGAAAGACATATGTTCCGGAAGTTAGATCAGTCGCCGACAGAATCCGTAGATCAATATATCACACGGTTGCGACAGAAAGCAGAGACGTGTGCATTTGAGAACACAGATGAGCAAATTAGAGATCAGGTGATTGAGAAGTGCATTTCAAGTGAATTAAGACGGAAACTTCTGCAAAAAGGACGGGATTTAACCCTGACAGAATTGCGTTCCATTGCGAGAACTTTAGAAAATGCTGAACATCAGGCAAAATGCATTGAGCAAAGCCCACAGTCGGTAAACACAACAACAAGCCGAACAACAAAAGGTACGTTTGCACGGAAAAATCATATTCAAAATGACGTTCAATGTTTTAAATGTGGGAAACGTGGTCACATTGCAAAAGACAGCACGTGCCCAGCGCGTGGAAAGCACTGCAATAAGTGTGGCAAGATAGGACATTTTGCGATTAAATGCCGATCGGGTGAAAAGTCGAAAAAGAAACCGCCTACTGTGCGTCAAGTTGTGGACACAACTGATGACAGACAGTTCACGTTTACTGTACAAAATAAGTACCCGACAGCAACATCGATAATGGTCGAAATTGGTGGTGTACAAATAAAGGCGATCATTGATTCCGGTTCCAGCTGCAACATTGTGGATAGGAAAACGTGGGAGTTCTTGAAACGAAATGACATAAAATGCAGGGACGAGCCAAGGAAAACAGAACTGTATGCCTATGGATCTAAGGAACCACTGAAGACTGCTGGTGTATTTTGGTCAACGATTGTTTACAAGGGTGTAGCGGTAGATGACGCAGAATTTGTTGTCATTGAGGGATCTGGACAGTCCTTATTAAGTTGTAATACAGCTAT
Organism: Dreissena polymorpha; assembly: GCF_020536995.1. NCBI lineage: Eukaryota > Metazoa > Mollusca > Bivalvia > Myida > Dreissenidae > Dreissena > Dreissena polymorpha. The sequence continues at coordinate 137,620,547 of NC_068356.1, read as the reverse complement.
GCGACTTGGCGTACTTAAAATAGTGCGTCAAATGGAAACCCCGGGAATATCGGATGTTGTTAATAATTACAACGAATTATTTACGGGACTTGGAAAACTGAAAGGTTATCAACTTGAAGTGCCCATTGACCAGGCTGTAACACCTGTAGTGCAACCGACCAGACGCGTGCCATATCAGTTACGAGAGAAGTTGGAAGCTAAAATCAAAGAATTACTCGACTCAGATGTCATTGAACCCGTAAGTGGACCGTCCAAGTGGGTGTCCCCTGTCGTCATAATACCAAAGAATGATGGCGACATTCGACTTTGCGTTGACATGAGGCAGGCAAACAGAGCCATACAAAGGACTAGGTATCCAATACCAACAGTGGACGAAGTGTTGCAGGAAATGAATAACAGCAAGTATTTCAGCAAACTGGACATTAAAAACGCGTATCATCAAATTGAACTGTCCCCAGAATCACGAGAAATCACGACGTTTACAACACACAGTGGACTTTTCAGGTATAAACGTTTAATGTTTGGAATAACATGTGCTCCAGAGATGTACCAGATGATTTTGCAACAAAAATTGCAAGGCTGTGAGGGTGTTAACAGCATTGCCGATGACATTATTGTCCATACTGCAACGAAAGAACAACATGATAAATGTTTAAATAATGTGCTATGTGTATTGAGAGACAAAGGTTTTACACTTAACAAGGAAAAATGTCAATTTTACATGAATAAGTTAGTGTTTATGGGTCATGAGCTGTCTGAGAGAGGGATAGGGGCAACGCAGGTCAAGGTCGATGCTGTAGTAAACGCGCCTGAGCCGCGAAACGCGAGCGAGGTTCGAAGTTTCCTCGGTTTAGTGAATTTTTGCGCAAGATTCATACCGAATTTGTCTACGATTTCCGCGCCGTTAAATGATCTGTTAAGAAAGAAAACGGTGTTTAAATGGGGTCGGTCTCAACAGGACGCGTTCAAAGAATTAAAAAGAAGGCTAGCATGTGCCGAAACATTGGGGTATTACGATAAAACCGCGCCGACAAAGGTCATAGTCGATGCGAGTCCAGTAGGACTAGGTGCTGTGCTTGTGCAGGTTCAAAATGGGGAAAACCGCGTAATAAGTTTTGCCAGTAGACGCTTAACTGATGTTGAGAGGAGATACTCACAAACTGAAAAAGAGGGTTTAGGCGTAGTGTGGGCATTAGAGCGTTTTCATCCATGGCTTTATGGTATCGAGTTCGAGCTTCTTACTGACCACAAGCCACTTGAATACATTTACGGACCAAGGTCAAAACCGTGCGCTAGACTTGAGCGATGGGTTCTTAGGCTGCAACCGTACCGATTTACGGTTAAACATGTGAACGGTCGAGACAATATTGCAGACGCACTGTCGCGACTTCCGCTCAAGCACAGTTCTAGGACAATATATAGTGTAGATGACCACGAATACATTAAATTTGTTGCGCGCGAAGCAACACCCAGTGCTATGACCACTCGAGAAATAGAAGAGGTATCATTTCGTGATGATGAGATAAGCAGATTACGCGAAAGCGTGACGAACGGGACGTGGGATAAACACGAGCAAAATCAGTTCATACATATCAAAGATGAACTGTGTGTAATTGGTTACTTAGTACTTAGGGGTACGCGAATCGTTGTCCCGCGTGAATTACGCAAACGCGTATTAGACTTAGGTCACGTAGGTCATCCGGGAATCGTGTTGATGAAAAGCAACTTGAGGACCAAAGTTTGGTGGCCGGGTATTGATAAGGAAATTGAAAATTACTGTAAAACGTGTTATGGCTGTCAGTTGGTAAGCCAGTCAACAAATCCCGAACCGATGACGAGAACCGAGCTACCAAGTGCCCCATGGCAAGATTTAGCCGCGGACGTATTAGGTCCGTTGCCATCAGGTGATTACATTTTTGTTTGTGTCGACTATTACAGTAGGTATGTAGAGCTTGAGGTCACCAAAGTAATAACTAGCGAAAAACTAGTGTCAATATTAAAGCGGGTATATACGATCTTGTCAAATATTTAGTAATAAATATAAAATGTGTAAAAAAACTTATTATACATATATTTCAATATAAACTAAAATAAAAGTTAAGAAAAACATGTGTCGAAAAATGCTAAATAAGCCAGATATTTAATTCTGAAATCGAAAAAGGCTGTACAGCCGAATTCGCCAGCATGTATATCATGCATGTACTATGTGAATCTAAATTTAGTTTAACGGTTCATTTGAAATTTCTGCAGCGATATCGATTCATACGACACATGAACACTTACAAAAAAGACGAATGCGTCGGTTATTGTAGGAAAATAATTACGAATTATCTTCGTCACAATCGGCTCGGGGCGCTAATTTGTATTTGCTGTATTTTATGAAATTCGTCTTAAATGTATCATTTTTCTTGCATAGTGTGTGTTATTATAACATATTTGTATCAATATTTTACAATTCAGCACATATAAAAATCGTATATACCCGCTTTAAGGAAATGGTTTTTGACGCATGGCTTGCCATTATCTCTACGTACAGACAATGCTAGTAGTTTTGTTTGCGAGCATTTCGAAAATTATTTGCAGTCTCAAGGAATCGAACACAGGCGAAATACTCCCTTGTGGCCGCAAGCAAATGGGGAGGTTGAACGTCAGAACCGTTCAATACTAAAGCGATTACGCATATCTCAAAGTCAAAATCGTAATTGGCGATTAGACCTCGATGATTACCTGATAATGTATCGAAGCACACCCCATTCAGTAACGGGTATGTCACCTGCTGAGATGCTGTTCGGTCGTAAGATAAGAACATGTGTTCCTGAAATTAATACGTATAGGCGGGAAGATAGCGAAATACGTGATCGTGATTCCGAGAAAAAGGGGAAAGGGAAAGTATACTCAGACGCGAAACGAAATGCAAAAGAGAGCGAAATTGTACCAGGCGACAAGGTTCTTCTGAAGCAAAATAGAAACAATAAACTCGACACTCCGTTCAGTTCCGATAAGTACACAGTTATAGATAAGAACGGGAATAGCGTGGTTGTACGTGCCGATGATGGTACCGAGTATCGGCGAAATGTAACGCATATGAAAAAAATGAATGAACAAAATCCTCAGACAGACTCAAATGTAAACAATTCTAAAAGTGAACATTGTCAAATTAATGTATCATCTGCGGGTAAAGACAGACCGATAAGGGTTCGGAAAATGCCCGAGAAATTTAATGATTTCAAACTGGTGTAAATGCACCGCTAAATAGGCATGTAATTTACTGGTGTTCATTCGAGACAACACACGTGGCGCTTATCCCGCGGATGCTAGTAAATTTCTATTAAACTGACATGTGTATCATGCTCCGAGTGTAAAATGGCTTATAAACGGAAATTGATTAACAGCCAGTGTGGTCGCTCATTTAGTTTAGATTGTTTCATAAATGCATGGTGTAATTTGTTATCATGAATTGTTTGTGAACGTAGGGTTTATGTTTAGAGTATGTATTTGTTGATCATGCATTATTTGGTTTGAAAAAAAAGGAGGGATTGTGGTATAGCTTGCACTGGCCACGCCTACTTGCAGGACACGCCTACGGCATGAATGCCTCTTTGATAGCATGTTCAGGGACAGACTGTTTTGTATGCTTGACGAGTACGGATGTAAATAAAACCAGTATAACCTTCAATGGTGTTTGTTCCTTAAATGGAGTTCCTTTAATGGTGCTAACTAGTGTATTCTGTAGATGAAACACTACAGGTACCCGTTAAATACGTTAATTGTGTAGCAATAAATTTGTAAAATATTTTAAATGTATAATTATTAAACACTTTATTGTTTTGTTTAAACTGGCTAATATATATAGTTAATAGTTCCTAGCTGTTAATCCATTTCGGACAAATGTCTATTTTTTTAAATATGTTCAAATATTTTATTAAAGCAACTGTTAAGTTTTTGACTTAATATGCTAAGAGATGACATGGAGGTATCATAAATTGTGTTTAATGACCAGACACATGTGGTTTATGCAGAGACCCCATACAGAGTCATACAAGTATAGGTCCCTGAGTTTATTACACTGTTTTCTTAGTAATTGTCTGGACAGTATCCGATCATATCGAGATAATCGGTTTGTGATAAACAAAGGGGCAATTAAACACTGGGTAAAAATGCTGAAACAAAGAGTGTCAAAACTGGTGTGAACAATTAAATAAGAGCATTTACATTTATCAAGATGATTTATTTAATCTGTAACAAGGTAAGTTTTTACAGACAAATAGGTTCAAATCAGTTTCTATATGTTGATTACATAAATTCAATCAATTTTTTGTTTGTTTTCGTCCTTATTTGGGTTCGTTCATTGGATTCAATTTAATCTGAAATAATTTCAAGTTCTGAGTTTTTTTGGTTCTTCAAAAGGGTCGGGAATATGATTGTAACCTTATCACGATGCGGTTCATCACATGCAAACAATAGCAGAATGGCCGCAGTTTTGACGGCCAAAATTTGAGCATGCGCAAACGTGACGTCATTATCGGAATCCCCAAAACCTCCTATAACACAGTTCTTTTTCCTCCTCCGTCACTCCTGGTAGTTGCAGACTCATATACGCGTGTCCAGAATTGATTATAAGTATGAATTTAAGCTATAAAAGCAGTTAAATTGACTGCGAGATCTTATATTTTTCAATTTTCCTCTCTCCGTCTGAAACACGTCCGCCCTGTTCGCTGCCTCGATCTCATTATTATTTGTGACCGGATCGACTTTCTCCCGATTTGTTTAGTGGTTTATAACCCGTACTTATTATTTTAACTTGATATTTTTGTGAGTGATCAAATCGTGGTCACGTGATCAAATCGGAGGGAATAGCTGGCAGCCATTTGTCTGTTATCTAAAAAAACGATTTCAAGTTCACTCTAGTGGTCAGTATTGGTTCTTGTGTTTGTATTTTATTGTATGTTATTAAAAACGGTTGCAATGCATTGTTTTCTTTGCATTTCGTTTGAGGTTTGAACCATAGGTAAGGCGCTCGATGTCAATAACAATTTTTTTTTTTTAATTTATTGATTGTTTTAGTTATAATGCATACACAACTTCTACTTCTACTCGATATTTCCTACAGTCAATTACTGACTATGACAGGAAGGCGTCTGTCGGGGGACAGAGAATGTTAAAAGTCACGTGTTAAAAATATATATAGGCCAGTTCATTGTTAATGTTTTGATTCCCGATTTTCGCGCATGCGCAATGCACTGGTAGTAAAAAGCATTGCTTACAGCTTAGTCAGCTAACGCAAAGCATATGGATAACAAGACTTGTTAAGTCAATACATTGAAAAGAAACTAAAAAAACAACACCTAAATAATATTTAAGAAATATAATGTTCAGTGCCAAAAGAATGCATTAACACATTTATTTGCATTTTAAAAGAACGCGTCATTAGCATAAAAGTAATTAAGATTGTCTGAAGATTGAACGACAGACAATTCGACGCAACAAAGAGCTCTATGCATTAGCCGTATAATTATTTGCAGAAAAGCTTCAATAAAAATAATGATACAACTAATTATAAAATTGTAATTATCAATTGCATGCGTAAACTAGAATAATAAAAAATTAGTGATAGCTAGAATGTGTCAGTGTTTCATTGAAAATAAACGTACTTCAAAGCCCTATTAAAAGCGAAGTTCATGACGGTATTTACATGTTATTTTAATTTGGATGGGTGTTGTTCAGAGAATGACTTGAGGAATATTAACATTTAACTGAAAAACACAACCTCACATGATGCAAATTGAACTGTGTATTCATGTGTTTTGTAAACTCGTTACTAGTGATCGAGTATGAATGACAACTATCTAACATTTAACAAACACACACACACAACATAATATATATACATATATAATATAATATATACACATTGTTTCATTATTATTTACCCCCATTGATGTCAAACGTAATTTCTTGTTTTTATGATTATTTTGTGCATTGCCGTAACATTACATCTTCATACTGAATGACGTATTTATAATTAACCGATGCCCGCTAAATATGTTAAATATTTTTTATTTACATTTTATAATTCATAAATACTTTATTTTTTTATAACTAAAACGGGGCCTTTTTCTTTACCGTGTTCAATTTCTGATAATCTATAGACTTCAAATTTGTACAATAATTATGTAACATATCTAATTTAAGCAACTGTTAAGTATGTCGGTGGTAAATATATTCAACCAAATGCCTAGTTACTTAATACTACCAGAATGAAGACATGGTGGCATCATCAATTGCGTTTAATGACCAGACTGTCATCTGCCACCTAGTGTGATTTATGACACCATGTTGTAAGTTAGGTCTGGACAATATCTGATCAAAACGAGATAATCGGATTAGGCAGAACAAAGGGGCAATAAAACACCGGTATACAAAGGCTTAAACGATTTTAAGATGGATGCAAATAATCAAATGAAAACTATTGCGTTTAATTTAATTAAATGTTTATTTAATGTGTCAACATGTTAGTTTTCCCGGACCAGGGTAAAGGTCCCTGCCCAGACATTATGGTTAATTTGTAAATGTTTTTTATTTGGATTTGATCTATTTATTCATTGTGTTCAAACTTATTTGTTTCAGTAACGTAGAACAACTTGTTGGCATGTTGAAAAATAATATCTAAACATAATCGTTTAAATTTAACCGATCACGCTCTATTTCTCCCCATTGATTGTATCTTTCTTTTGACTACCAATATAGCCCGTATGTAAACACGCAGGTGCGCGTGACGTCACGTGTGAACTGGTCTATACAGTTAATTCCGGTAATCTTGCGCGTCCGGTAATCTTGCACACTTTGCATTTGCGAATCTTGCAGATGACAAATGGTTTTCTTTAGTGATGCAAGATGGAATTTCGTATTTTTAATAATTAACGGATTTGAAAGGTACGTATTTCATGCAAAATAAAATTTTATCATTACATTTAAACACCGGTTGCATCATCCCTATACATCGTAAACACTGGCCCACTTACGAAAAATTCGAAATGAATCACAAATTCCCTGCGGTATTTAGCGTTTTCATACTTTAAATTAAGAATTCATAAACTACGTTAGCGTTAGCGATCGCCAAAATCGCCATTGGCGATTACAATTCCTGGCTGGCGATTAAAAATAAGATTTTAATGAAATTGGCGATTGAAAAAAGAGACCCTATGCTTTGCAAATGCACACTCTGCCTGTTTTCAGACCGAATAAAACGCCAGCAACATCGCCAAGATTACACAATCATTACCCTTACCGGAAAGACCCCAGGGGATAATGACGACGGCCTAGGTCGATAATCCACATGGCTAATGTCTTAAGTGGTCATGCTTTACACTGTGACCAGACTTTTCGAGAATTTGGGTTACTTGGAGATTTACGTGATAATCACTGAAGCGTGCCGTGTAATGGCCTATGCTCTAGATGTTACGATTCAACGTCATCGAATCGACCAGTACGGAATTGTCATTTAATCAGATGGGCAGAGTTATGGCATTGACCACTTAAAACTAATTTCCAAAGAAACAACGATTTTGATTGGCTAAAAAAGTAGATATGAGTAACTTCCCTTTACGGTAGCTATGCGACATGAAAGACTGATTTCGAAAGCGAGTTGCAGATTCTGGGAAAAATGGATGCTGTAAACGAAAATGGAAAGTCAAAGCAACAGAAATTAACACAATTCTTTAGAAAAGAAAGCAGACAGAATAATGTAAGCTCAGGAAATGACCAAATGTTAGGTTCGCGATCCGACGACGTCTAAAATAGTGCAGACGTGAATGCAGAATCGGAAACATCTACCTGTCAAGTCTCGCGGTTTCGCCGTGAGTCTCACGGTTTTTGACATGGAATGACGGTCTCATGCTGACTAAGTTATTCTCACGCATTTCTTCAAAAACAAAAAAAAATGAAAAAAAGTATTGTTTTGATTTCATAAAATGTTGTATAATTACTACCGAGACGGGAGGGCTGTTTAAGTGGTTTCTAACCTAAATGCCACATGTACCGAAAACTGTTTTACGGTGGTAATGTATCAGTGCTCCAGCTAGGATTTGAAAAGGGCAGGGGGGCTTTTTTGTCAAAAGGGCACTTTCAACGCGCAGTATTTTGTGAAAAGGGCACTTTCGACGCGCAGTTTTTTGTGAAAAGGGCACTTTCGACGCGCAGTTTTTTGTGAAAAGGGCACGTTCGAGCGCGTGGGTGTTTCTGGAATGCTTTCTAGTGCATGTTAATTTACATGTTATAAATAATTGTATTATTCCCATTATTATTAAACCATTCAAATGTAATGTCTACAATGAGGATTAAACTAATTACAATGTAATAAGAGATTTATGAATTATCATATGTAAAAAAAAAAAAAAAAATTTTTTTTTTTTGAGGGGGGGGGGGAGGGGGGGCAGGGCGGAGGTTCGGGGGGGGCAGGGCGGAGGTTCGGGAGGGCAGGGCGCGGCGCCCTTCGATTTAGGCCTAGCTGGAGCACTGTGTATCATTATCACTACGTCACCGGTGTCTGTGTAAACAAAAAAATCTCCTGCAAAATGTCAGCATGTGGCTCACCAGCGAAGAAAATTTTTCAAGCAAAAAAAGGGCTAATTTCAGACAAAAATAGTCTTAATTTTGCTCAGGAAATTTTCAGGTGGGGCATGCCCCCGGACCCCCCTAGGTTTGGCGACTAAGTTTTTTTTCCTTAGCGCCAACCTAGATAAATCCAACGTGTAATTTAGCATTCCATTGCACAATGTCTGATCAGTTATGGTATTTTTGGCCATGAAAATATATTGCATCAGACCGAGATATTCAATTATTTCCCGTAGTCATTTTTTCCCGCCATTCTGTCAAACCAATTTGGTATGATCTCCGCATGCACAATGGCCTAGTTTTGATATTTTTTGTTAACTATGTAAGCATGATCGAGATAAAATCAAACCCGTTATGCATAAACATTTGATTCACGCATACCTGTATTTTTATATTAATTGTACACTATTACTAGTGACTATATTATTTGTTGATTTTTAGTGAACAAACACTGCACTAGAAATCCACATTTAATTTCAATGGTTTTACAAACTGATTTAAAAAAATATTTTTCTGGAATGTTTTTTGTCAATAATTGGACACCATATGTCTAAAATTTTGCCTAAACGAGGTCATTACAGAAAGTGCGCAAGATTACCGGACACTGTGATAGTTTGAAAAGGAGGTGAGTCATGTTTGTTTAGAAATCTAATCGGACAGTTCTTCACTGAATTAATCAGATATTTTTGTGTTTATAAGCACATGAATTTATTATTTCCATAATAAATTTAGATACTATTTTGTCAATTTATAAAAGAACATGTTTTTAAACCAATTGACCCTTAACTGTGTAAGATTACGGGACAGCATCGTACAGTATGTACATGGAAGTGATGTTAATTGACATACAAAATAAAATGGTGACGAACAATGTAAAGTTATTACATTGACTACTGATAAAAGTATAAAAACAAGATACTTATATTTATTTTGGGACAGCGGCCAGGCCTGCAGTAAACTGACTGAGGCTGGTGCTTCTCTTAACGTTGTATGGCCAGGGGTTTTTTTTACTAAGAAAGTGACGTCTTCCCTTACCAGAATTTTTCCCCTCAAAATGCAATTTCCCCACCCAAAATATCATTTTTCACCAAAATATAATATTTTCCCTCAAAGAAATGTTTATTTTTCCTTTTGGCATTCAACAATTATCCAATTTGCACCAAGTACAACGATCTCGCTCTCTCTCTCCAGACGAACACAAAAAACCTGGGAATCCCAGTTATTCTAAATATAGCTCTCAGGGCTTTCCTTTGACCCGAGCTCCCGGGTTTTGACGCTCGAAAATTACAGAAGACCCCTTTTTGACTCTTGAGAAAATTACGTCATGCGTCACATTTGACCCGGGGGAATATACCGACTTGCGTCAAAGAGATCAAAAGTTGTTAAGACTAAGCGATAATTGGCTCGGGGCGGAGTATCTCATTTAGTACACGCTAATCGTTAACGCCCGTTTCCAATCATCGAAGCACAAGTCCACCCAGTAGGCGGAGTTTGGTTAATAAAGAAATCTAGTAATGACCAATTAAAACACTGCTGGTTCGATGATGCGTGTATTAACTTTCCATTATTTATCATAGCGTTTGTTATCAGCTGTTTGCGGAAAAGACGTGTATTAAACCCACCTAGTTGCAATAATCTCACTCCCAGCTATTGACCCTCTGAGCTGTACGTATGTACTCATAAAAGCTCAGAGCATTTAAGAAGAACTATAAACCCACCAAAACAGAATGGACTCATCCGCGTCAGTTTTAATAATATTCAATATAAAATAATAACATCCATATCCACAGAACACCGTAAAGAATATTTTGAGATATTTCCAGAGTATGGCAGAATGTATTTCCAAAGCTGAATGCACCCATCACTGTTTTACTTCATGATTGCTCAGTTCAAAGACGCGCGAAAGTTATGCTGTCATATGTACTGTCTACAACGTCAAATTACACGCTTTGCATCAAAGTTGCTAAAAATAACTATAGAACCGATATAGCTGACCTTGTGGCAAAGTGACAATTTTTGCATGAGCTAATTGATTACAAAATACATGTAGGCGTAATAATTGACAGTTTGAGAAGGCATAGAAAACGGCGTGTTTGTCGCACGTCTTCAGTGAAGATGGCACATGAAATAATTAAAGGGCGTCGGAATTTTTGATGGGATTAAATACGGAGGCACCTTTATCGGCGAGTAGAAATAATTTCCTTTTATAGTTTACCGATTTATATAGGCTATTGTGTTTAGGTACCACCCGTATGTTGTTTGTTTTTTTGTGATAGCCAGCGGAAATGTTTTTTTTTCACATTTTGTATTTCATTCTTAATTTAATAGCCACGCGAAACGGTCAAACAAAGTTATTGGATAAAATGTAATTGTGCAAAGTGTAATTGTGCTTGTGCATTCGGAAAATGTCTCAGAGAAACCTTTTCGAATTCGGAATCGGTAGTAACTCTGAAAGTGTGTGTAAGACGCCAACGACAAAGCGTACTTTAGATCTAAATGACAGTGCTCCTAACACCCCCAAACGTGCGAAAGAAGAACAGATGACATATTACTCTGCTGTATACATGAAGTTAATGTTGTATTAGAATACATGTTTTGTATTTATTAATCATTGAAATATTGTGTTTAAATGCATAGTGTTGTAGTGACAGTAAAATGTAAGAAATAAATGTTAACATACATGTATCTTTTAATTTGTTGCTTTTTATATATTATATCTCAGTAATTTGCTTAAAGTGCAAAAAATCATTGACTCTCCTCCGTTATTATAAGGACTCTCAGAAGTTTGATTTTGACTCTTGAAAATATGGTCCCAAGAGTCCTTGACTCTTGAGAGTTGAGGTCTAAGGAAAGCCCTGGCTCTTAAATTACGTCATGTAATCTGGGCAACTAATTGTAATAATCATGGGACTATTTTACTGGATGCGCGAGAAGTGTGTTTCGTCAATTAATTACCGGAAACCAGTCAAATTTTCATCCGGGCTATATGCAAGCCAAGATATAAACGTGAAAACAGAAAAAAATGTCTCACAATTGGCATTCTTCCACAAACAAAATAAAACATTCGGACTCGGAAGATACTGAACGCATCGAGGCATTTTTTAAAGAAAGAATCATTGAAAACCGTTATAACCCAGCAGCATTCTGAGGTAATCAACATTGAACATTGTGAAAGTGAAAGTAGACAATCGGCAGCTGCCGATCCTTTCCCTGTAGCAGATCAAGATCGTCAACCCGTTCATCATGAAATTGAAATGACAAAATTGACATCGTCCCCCGACCCCAGTACAGAAATATAGTTGAAAACAGTTCCCATTATTAGATCTACACCTGCAACTTTATTAAGGACTTTGACTTTAATACGTGTTAAATGTGCTTAAGAACAAAAAGGACAGAGACAAGCCTCTTTTAATGAGTTATAGACATTGAAATGAACAGTTTTTATTTTTTCCCCTAATATGTCTCTTTCGCACTCTTTTTCCCCTTTCACCCAGCGTCCAGCGTCTTCCCCTTTCTCTAAAAAAAAACCCTGATGGCAGGCCATTCCAATACCTGATTGTCCTTGGGAAAAAAGAATTTTGATGATAAGTTGTCCTAGAGAAGGGTACCAAGAAGTTTAAATGTCTTGTTGTTGTAAGATGTTGGTGGTCTACATAGATTAGATGATGTTCAATTTTATAACGTAGTGTCAAGAATGAGTTTATTCTTCTCTGTTCTAGAGTTTGCCAGTTTAGTGTCTTTATCATATGTGAAACGCTACTGGTGTAATGGTAGTCATTTAACACATAACGGGCTGCTGATCTTTGCACTCTTTCTATTTGATATGTTAGATTTTTCTGCTAAGGATGCCAAATTGAGGAACAATATTCCGGTTGCGGTCTGAAATATGTTTTGTATGCTGTTTCTTTTATTTGTTTGTTATTTGTTTTGACATTTCTCTTGATAAATTTTAATGTGTTAGTAGCTTTAGATGTTATGTTATTTATATGCGTTTTCCAGTTGAGATCATTGCTTATAGTTAGTCCGAGATATTTTGCTTTTTCTGTTGTTTTAAGTTCTATATTATGAAGTTTATAAGGGAAATTAATTATCTTTTTCTTTTTAGTTATTCTAATTACTTCACACTTATCAGGATTAAATTCCATGGACCAGTTATCTTCCCATTTTTCTAGTTTGTGTAGGTCATTTTGGAGTGTGTAACAATCATTTTCTTTATTAATGGTGAGGTAGACCACCGTATCATCGGCAAAGAGCCGTGCCCTACTTTTTAAGGAGTCTGAATAGACGAGTTAACGCGTGACGTCACACGCACCTGCAAAGTTTAGACTCCGCCCACTGGTTGGCAAAAAGAGGTGGAATTCATATAAGCGCATATAGAGAAGGTTGACATAATCATCGTTTTTATTGATAATCATGAACTGTATCAAATATAATGTTACTATTTATGTCTGAATAAAACATACATTGTAAGCATGCGTGGAAATTCATTTTTGGAACGATTATATTGTTGTTATTATTTGTTATAACTAAAATCGAGCTCTGGATTGGAACACTATCTACGAGCTCTGTATCATTGGTTACCACAAAAATCTCTACTAAACGCATCTTCACGTCCATTTAAGATACAATATTTCAGGAATAGAAATTCTTTTAGAATAAATTAAATTTGATGAAAGAACACAAATAAGGATGAAAACATACAACAAATAGATCGCTTTTTGTTCGCAACATATAGTAACTGATTTTAACCTTAACATATCTGTACAAACTTACATTGTTACACAACAAATAAATTCATAAATCTAATTGTTTAATTTAATGGTGCACACCAAATTTGACACTTTTGTTAGCATTTCTAACCGTGTTCAATTGCACCGTTGTTTGTCACAAGCATATTATCTCGTTATGATCGGAGACTGCCCAGACAATTACACAGAAAACATGCCGGTGTCAATAACATAGGGACCTGCATAGACCACATGTTGCGGACTTTATGATACCTTCATGTCATCTCTTGGCATATTGAGTAGTCATATTGAGCAAGCCAAATATTTAAGCGAAAATACGTAGCATTTGCTTTAATAAATAATTTAACATATTAAAAAAAGGAGATATTTGTCCGAAACGGATTAACGGGAACATGCAGTCGTCCAAATTCGCACTAGTCCGACAGCAAAAAACTAGTTTTTTTTAATTCGGGCTTGTAGGAAATCCAATATTACAAGCCCGACGTGCTTGTACAATTCATTTAACAAAACGAGTTCGAATTTCATTTTCAATATTTGTAAACAAAGTTTTGAGCCGCTTAAATCAACAGCTGCTTATGTTTTAACACACTGCGCGCACGTGCTGGGCAATCAGCCGATAATTGGATTACTGCGCATAAAGCGCATGGTTTTATGGTTCCCGGAATATTATTATGTAAAATAAATCTTTTGCGTTTCGTTCGGGACACAGAGAGTAATGGCCGAACAGTTGTCATTGAAGTACGTCGTTGAGGAATGCGAATCTGAGGTAAGTGTGATTGACGCATTTGTCAACTGGCTTTTTGTAGAATAACCTGGCACCAAATTGCTTATATATTTTCTGGTGGTTCAGGTTTGCTCTCTCTTTCACATGGATATATGGGATACATTTCTGCTAATTTTTTACCTAAACTTAATGTATATATTTATAATTGTGATTAAATTGAAATCCCTGTGTGAAATTAATTTCTTCTTATTTCAGGATCCGAAAGAGGCTGGCTCAGATGAAGAGGAAGCTGACTTGGATGAGGATGAAATTAATAAGAGAGTTGTATTGTGTTCTAAAGATTGAATAAATGAATGCTTCTTTGGATGTTTTATGTTATGTTTATCTGCATTTTTAACAAAAAAGTTTGGGCTAGTAAAATCTGACTCGGGCTAGTTCAAATTCCCATATTACTAGCCCCACTTGCTTGTAGATTTACATCTAAATTTCAATGACTGAACATGTGTATCTATATGTTAGCCAGTTTAATCATAATAATACAGTGCTTTATAACTTTAAATTTCAAATATTGTGCAATATTACTGCTACACAATTGATGTATTTAACACGGGTACCGGCAAATGTCAACTAGGCAATTTAGTGTAAAGATTGTACGTCCTTGCAGTGCACGTACCACCATCATGAAACCAAGCAATCTCAATGGATAAACAATATTTGCGTAAAATAAATTAAATAAATATATATATATATATCATAAAATGCTAGATTGTTACATGCATCACTCCTTATTACTTGTTAAGAGATTTCAATATACATGCAAAGACAGTTCAATTTGCACAAGATGCAGGTTTTATTTCGATTTGTATATTAAAATTTATTAATATTGTTATTCAATGGAAACGAAACGGAAATTCATTCT
Organism: Dreissena polymorpha; assembly: GCF_020536995.1. Taxonomy (NCBI): domain Eukaryota; kingdom Metazoa; phylum Mollusca; class Bivalvia; order Myida; family Dreissenidae; genus Dreissena; species Dreissena polymorpha. The sequence continues at coordinate 137,605,543 of NC_068356.1, read as the reverse complement.
ATGGAAAAGAAAATAAACACAACATTTAACGATTGTAATGTATTCCGTTTTTATGGCTTTGTTTTATAATTGATTAAATGCGCCTCTTATAATACACTTTCGATCGCTGATGAACAATTACAATATCCACACCGTTTATAGTTATAATCAAATTAATATATGTTTTATAAGTTTTTGAAATATCATTTTTATGTCCCCCACTATAGTAGTGGGGGACATATTGTTTTTGCCCTGTCTGTTGGTCTGTCTGTCTGTCTGTCTGTCTGTCTGTTTGCGCCAACTTTATCATTTTGCAATAACTTTTGCTATATTGAAGATAGCAACTTCATATTTGGCATGCATGTGTATCTCATGAAGCTGCACATTTTGAGTGGTGAAAGGTCAAGGTCAAGGTCATCCTTCAAGGTCAGAGGTCAAATATATGTGGCCAAAATCGCTCATTTTATGAATACTTTTGCAATATTGAAGATAGCAACTTGATATTTGGCATGCATGTGCATCTCATGGAGCTGCTCATTTTGAGTGGTGAAAGGTCAAGGTCATCCTTCAAGGTCAGAGGTCAGATATATGTGGCACAAATCGCTTATTTTATGAATACTTTTGCAATATTGAAGATAGCAACTTGATATTTGGCATGCATGTGTATCTCATGGAGCTGCACATTTTGAGTGGTGAAAGGTCAAGGTCAAGGTCATCCTTCACAAGGTCAAGGTCATCTTACAATGTCAAACATCATATAGGGGGACATTGGTGTTTCACAAACACATCTTGTTTAAAGTCTTACTTTACAAAAGAATATGGCTAATTTATTGTTTTGTTGTGTGGTATTGTCAGTATTTAGTCTTTCGACCACGTTTACTCTCATGCTAATAAGTAATTTGTATTTTATAAAGAGGAAATTATATATATGAATATACATTTATTGGTACAAACTATGATATATTTGCACTATTGTTTAAGAGTTGTAGTGTTAATTTCGGATTTTTTATCGTTTAATTGACTAAACAAAAGCCCTTTATACATGTTTTACGTGACTGTAACTAGTGTTTCTGCCAACCAGTCAGTGCGCATGCGCGGAAAATCCCAAATGTAAACAATAACAATTAACTCGTCTATTAATAAAAATCTTCCAACAAAACGTCTTCTTAAAAAAAGGATAGTTCGACTATGTATGTATAGATATTGACAAGGTAAATCACTCGCTACTTTCTAAAGCAACGGAAGTGCGTCATTAATAATTAAATCGCTGTCATCCCGCTCCCTTATTGATATGCGGGCGCAGGCCGGGAACCTCGCTCTTTATACATAATAACAGCCACTTAACACTAGTGCTGCAACAATACGCCAAAAACCGTATTGCAATATATTGTAAGTTCAAAAACCCGTATTGCAATATATCGCAATATATTGCTAACTTGTACCAAAATTATAACTTGCCAATTACCCAATAATCCCATAAATTCCAATTTTAAAGCAAATTCTGGTAAATATTTACTATAAATGTGCTCAAGAATAATAAGAAACACAAACATTTGCAAATTTTCTTAAGTATCAAATACATTTTTGCAATTGTTACTATTTAAAGATGTGATGAAATAACGTCCAACCGGGGCGTTTTTCCCACTGAACACGCGTAATTCAGCTGACGTGATGTTCCCGTTTTTATACTACACAAAATACATCCATACTTTCCATGCGACGTTCTACATGTCTGTATAATTTTCGCGTGCTTTTTATTGAGACAAATGATAAAGCACTTTTTATTTGACGCTATAATTTTTTATTGTCGCGTTAGCATTCAAATTTGGAAGCGTGTTTCCAAAATTCGGATTACAAATAATGCTCAAATCAGAATCGAACGAAACATTTACAGCTGTGCGCAATTAATTCAACGATAATCTGTTTAAAAGCATCAAATGAATGCTCCCATGTAACAACGCTACTCCGTATAATACACTTTTTAGAATGCTTTTTTTACTTAAAAAATAATTTGCACTGCTTTGTTTTGTTTACCTTTTTATCATTATTTTGGATGGCTTTTCTGGACGAAATGTGAATGAATTTTTGTAAAATTTTCGTACCGGTATGATGAAAATCATATCGCAATACAATATGCGGATTGCGTATTGCGATATATACCGATATACCGGTATATTGTTGCAGCCCTACTTAACACTGTGGGCGCCAGATTTGATTTTTGATGTGCTGATTTTTTTCTGCAAATCTCCATGGCAAACGAATTGGTAAGGAATGATTCATGTGTATGCAATTTACAATATCTTTTGTTGATTGCCCCATTAATTGTGAGAAACAATAGTTACAAGGATTTATCACATATCCTATGGATGTTTCTGTTGAAACTGAAAGTAAATAGAGAAAGAGCGAGGTTCCCGGCCTGCTCGCGCATTTCAATAAGTGAGACATAAGTTGACAGCGATTTAATAACGCATAATGACGCACTTCCGTTGCTTTAGAAAATGACAAGTGATTTACCTTGTCAATATCTATGTACCAGGGTTGGCATATTGACCGGTCAATTGAGTATTGACCAGGCCGGTGGTCAATACCAGGTTAAAACAGGTCAATACTGGTCGATTTAAAATTTTAGCATTTAAACATCACAAAGGAAGACTTTAAGCTACATGTATTCTATATTAAATCAATAATTATTCTGTAATTGATAAACTTTGTTTAGTTATTAATTGTAAAAAAAAATCTTAAAAGTTGTGAAAAAATAACTTACTTATTATTATGGAAACGGCCTCAAATACATAAGGTTTATAAAGACAATATCTTTATCTCAGTGTATCACATCTGTAACTAAAGTATTATTACTATTGTAGTTACCATAGTATTTCACTGATCTACATTGTATTGATGTATCTATTCGATAAGCAGATGGACAAACAGAACTCATGTGTTTTCTAGTGTCATAAATCTGGCCCCTAAGCCTAAATTGGTAATAAAATGCATGCTGTGTTATTTCTCTGAGTTTGACAATGAAGCAAATCTGCCCTTAGGCTACAGTACACTCCACGCGTTTTCCTCAAAAAACGCGCTAACGCCGCGTTTTTTTTCCTGCTAGCGAGTGTAAACGCAGAGTTTGTTAGCGAGGTAAAACGCGGCGTTCCGCCGAGTTCGCTATACCCGCGGCGTGTATTACTTTTGCCTAGTCGGTAAATGCAGACAATTTCCGTTCTTATCAGCGACCGCTGCGCAACACCCCGTTAGCAGTGTGCTACTGGGCATGCCAAAAAAATGAAAAACATTGTCATTAAAAATTGTTTAAATACTGTGGCTTATAAAAATAGAGATAATTGTATAAACAATTCATATATGTTTTTATTCACAGGTACGTCGATAATATGAATGAATATACGACAGGTAAAGCGTTTTGACCAATTAATATTTAATTCATAACACATATAACACCAGAATAAATGTTCCGTTTAATTTCCAAATGAGAATAATTGTTTGTAATCCGAAACACGCTTCCGATTTTTTATGTTAACACGACGTTTACAAATGCTTCCAATATACTGTCATCATATATATTTCCCGACAAAAGCGCGCGAAAATATGATGCAATGTACAAGTTAAAGGTTTATGCGTGTAAAGCGTGTGTGTATTGATTTTTTGATACAAACTTTGTAGTGCAGAGAACACTGAATTCTGTTGATTTCGGTTAACAGTTTCTTTGGTATTTTTTAACACAATTATATCTCGAATAATTTATATTTCCTCCAAATAAATTTCAATTCACATATCTTTATCGTTACGGTATTTTAGTATAGTAATTATTGAAACAGTTATTGTATTGTATACTGATTAAAGAGAACATCTGGACGGAACTGGATAAAGTGTTTGGCGTTATGTGTTGTTTAAACAAAATGGATTAACATGTGTAAATGTCACTCTGCCGATTTGGTCCATAATTACTGGTAAACATTGTTTTGAATGTCGACGCAACTAGAATACAACTGTGAATATTTAAGGCAACATCAACTCAATAGTTACCACCTTCTTTTAACAATCAATGGAATAACCTACCTACAAAGATAAAATAAATGCATTAGTGAGCAGAGAATTGACTTTGTTCCGACAATTAAAACCATTCGGTTTTTTTTATGCATTGTTGAACGTGTTACTAGAGTAAGTTATGCGTTCAGACAGGAAGCGGCTTTCCTTTGATAACGTCAGACTGTCAATTCACACATGTTTCCGAGACTTTTAATAGGGTCCTCGGTCATTTGTTTACATGTTCAGTATAGAAAAAACACCTGCGTACATGAAAACTTTGAATTAAATTATCAAAATAAAAACAATGTTGCAAACTGTGATTATATTAATTGGTAAGTATGAGTTTTAAGACGACGATTTGTTTGTCATAAATCAACGAGTTTTCTATACAACTACGTCTACAACCACGTGGGGAATGATCTATCTTGGTTGTTATTTAATGGTATATTATATATACATATAAATAAATATATATATATATACTTGTAATAAATGTAATTTTATGTGAAAATCAGGAAGTCAAACAAAGTTAAATTGATCGTAATCTCGTTAAACACGGAGTTTCGTCGCGTTGCCAACGCCGAGGGCCTCCGCGTCGGCTTATCAATTTTGCCGATCGTTCAAAGCGGTGTCCAAAATCATGCAAACGCCGCGTATCGCGAAATTTCCTTAATCTCCGCGGCGTTACTGCACGCGGCGTATGGAGGGAAATTGGGGATACGCGTGGAGTGTACTGTATTTCATATCACTCAAACAAAAGGAGATATAACTTGCTTTTAATTTAATAGTAACATCTAACTTGTCTCTTTTCTGTATTAAGAAGTTTTTTTCTCCTTTCATATTTATAAGTTCAATTGGTCTTCAAATGAATAAGCAATCAAAGTTCTTGATTGTGCCAAAAAATATGTTTTTACAATTGTAGGTGTACTCAAGACTCTTCAATTATTTAGTTATTTTAATAATTATTTTTTTTTTTTTTATTGATGGAAAATAAAATATTGTTTCACTATTTTGTTTAAAAAGAATTCAAAGAAATCTAGGCAAGAATACATGACAGGTAAGGGTCGTGTCAAAAAGGTGCCATTTAAAGCCCTATTATCAGTTTTTGGTGCCCCAACCTATTTAAATCTCAAAAACATTGAATATACTTTTGCTAGTGCACATCAATATTGTCATATTGTCATTCTTGTTGAATCAAGCACAGTATTATCTGAACATTCGTTATAAAAAAAAATTAAAGTTCAATCGACCAGAAAAATCCAATTGGCCAACTGCAACTTTGACTAATTTGCAAAATTTTGAGAGATTGGCCAACAAATTGCATGAACATCATTCATAAAATAGTGGGCATTAATAGCTAAAGACATTATTGGCAACATGTCTGTTTAATTTGTATTATCAATCTTGTTTAATTAAGCTTGGGATATTAATCAAAATTGGGGGTAAAGTTCAATCAACCAGTATTGACCAGTAATGACCACTTCAAGAGTATTGAACGGGGCGGTTTTAACCGGTAAAAAACCACTAGTTAAAACCTGGGGCGGTCGATTGGTGCCAACCCAGCTATGTACATAGTCGAACTATCTTTTTTTTTAAGAAGACGTTTTGTCAGAAGATTTTTATTAATTTAGTATATGTATGTATTCAGTGTTTTTTTTCACTTATATGGGAATGGTGGCGGGGCCCGTCCAAAGGGGAAAAACGCGTCGTTTTTTAGGAAAAGGGGAAAATTACAAATTCAGTCTTTTTTATGTAATGATATTTATCATATGAATACACATGTATGTATGAATGCAATATTCACAGCTGAATGTCTCTGTCCTTTTTCTTAAATACATATCAATGATTGTTTCAACATTAGTTTCAGACAGTTCAGCCGTCATGCACAGTCTCAGTTTTCCTAGCCAATTTCAGTCTAATTGGAATTTTTTTAATCGATAAAATGGCAAATTTGAGCATTTTTAACCAGGTTTTTCGAAGGAAAAAACTGGTTATTAGATTGGCGAATGCGGGCGGGCTGGCTGGCTGGCGGGCTGGCTGGCTGGCTGGCGGGCTGGCGGAATAAGCTTGTCCGGGCCATAACTATGTCGTTCATTGTCAGATTTTAAAATCTTCTGGCACATTTGTTCACCATCATTGGACGGTGTGTCGCGCGAAATAATTACGTCGATATCTCCAAGGTCAAGGTCACACTTTGAGTTCAAAGGTCAAAAATGGCCATAAATGAGCTTGTCCGAGCCATAACTATGTCGTTCATCGTCAGATTTTAAAATCATTTGGCACATTTGTTCACCATCATTGGACGGTGTGTCGCGCGAAATAATTACGTCTATATCTCCAAGGTCAAGGTCACACTTTGAGTTCAAAGGTCAAAAATGGCCATAAATGAGCTTGTCCTGGCCATAACTATGTCATTCATTGTGAGATTTTAAAATCATTTGGCACATTTGTTCACCATCATGGGACGGTGTGTCCCACGAAAGAATCACGTCAATGTCAAGGTCGCCACGACTAAAAATAGATTTAAAAAAAAAAAAAAAAACTTACAAAGGGGGTTAATTTTTTTTGGTCATTTCAAAAGTTCAGTTTGAGTTTTCTCCCTTTATCAGATTTTTTTTTCACAATGAAAACCTGGTTTTGTGACAATTTTGTCCCTTGTTTATCAATAAAATGGAGCAAATTGGAATGTTTTTATCCACAAATGTCGACACAATATAGATACATCAGGCCTTTCCCTGGCCATTTTGGGAAAAAAGAGATTCTATCATTCATGTGAAAAGTGACCACTGATTTGGGAAAAACTAATTTAACTCTTTATGATAATTCAAAATCATTATAATATTATATTTATATACTTTGTAAGTTGTTTATGAAAAAAAATATGAGATATATGTATCATAAGACAGTTCTTTCTGAAAAAAAAATATTTTTTTTTTTTGTTTTTTTAAAACTTCTGGAGGAGATTTTTTCTACAAAATAGGGGGAAAATATATACTTTTTTTTTAGGGGAATATCGGCCCCGAAATTGCCATAAAAAAACACTGGCATTATATTAAACAACGGGTAGCTAAACAATAAATAAATTAAAAAAAAACAAACATTGTCATTGACATCCAGCGCCTATGGTTTGAAAATTTTTAATGTTCAAATCACGTGATTTCGCAAATGGCAGCAAATTAATAAATTCACGTTTAGAAAGCAACTTATACACTCAGTTGAAACACCATAATATCTGTTTGCATGCTCGAATTTACAGCACCGGCAGGTTAAAAGAGGAGAGACTGAAGTGAAAGAGACAGGGACTCGATTCCATAAATTGGTAAGAATTGTAGACATTGTATCAATGTGTTGAATGATATATTTTTATGCCCCCCTTCGTAGAAGAGGGGGTATATTGCTTTGCACATGTCGGTCGGTCTGTCGGTCGGTCCGTCCACCAGGAGGTTTCCGGATGATAACTCAAGAACGCTTGGGCCTAGGATCATGAAACTTGATAGGTAGATTGATCATGACTTACAGATGACCCCTATAGATTTTCAGGTCACTAAGTCAAAGGTCAAGGTCACAGTGACAAAAAACATATTCACACAATGGCTGTCACTACAACGGAGAGCCCATATAGGGGGCATGCATGTTTTACAAACAGCCCTTGTTCTGATAGCGTTTGCTGTTGTGCGACATGGTGGAATAAGAACAGTTTGCGGTAGATGTCGTAAAGCGAAAGTCGTGATAGTTAACTACATTCTGTTTGCGGTAAAGGAGTAAAGGCTAAAAGAAAGTAAACAGGCGGATGTGGCAGTTCAGGAAAATTATAGTAAATAAATAAAATTCGTAACGAAAGACGTATTTAAATGAGGTAGTGATTAAAATTGAATAACACTTCCGAGAGGGGAATTTTTCCAATATTTGGGGGAAAAATATATACTCTAGAGATGGGGGAATGGGGCCGAATAACGCCGAATATTTCATAAAAAAAAACACTGCCTAGGGTCATGAAACTTCATAAATACATTGATCATGACTCTTAACCCATTCAGCCCTATTGTCGTATATATGCGTCCAAATAATCTACAGTGGAGTTCCTAGGTCGTATATATGCGTCCAATAATCTACAGTGTGAATTCCTAGCGTCGTAAATATACGACAACTTAGATGTAGCTCTGAATGCCTAATGACTTAAAAATACTTCTGTTACATACAGCTATTTATTTGCAGTAAGTTTTTCAACCTAAGAAAATTCTTGTAACAAATACTTTCTTAATTTGGAAAATGATTTTGTTTTATCATTTCTGGTCAAAACCCTGTGCAAAAAAAGATAAAAATAAATAAATTAAGTCATGGTAACTCATGTTGTTTTTTTTATAGTTATTTGTATTCTATTTTTGTATTTTATTTTATTCTACATTTTAATAAGTTTTAATATAAGCATATTAAGGTGTTCTCATTTTTTTTTCCATAAAATTACTTGCAATTGAAACATGACTGTGCTTATTGATGTTTGTTTTTATTATTAGCAATATCTTATAATTGTTTATATGTCATTTAATTATTAATTTTGTTTTATTTTAAAATAATTTTAAAGAAAGATTGTTTTTATTCATTATAACAGTTTCTATTTGTAAAAAGTGTATACATAGATAATAATGGTATTGGATAAATTATTTGGATATAATTCAATGTTTTTTTATTTGATAAGTTATGCAAGATTTCGAATAAAACATCTGTCACATAAACCGTCAACAAAGTAACAATTTTTAAAAACACTATATTGACCTTATCGCAACATCCGGGCACTTGCGTCTGTTAGAGTTACATGCCCCTTGACGACGGTGAAAACAAAAGCGCTGTCGCCATTTTATTTGCATTGAAATATTTAACACTGCTCGCAATTTTCTTAAGTTAAGGCACATCTTCGCGACCATTTTTTAGAATAAAAATACCCAGAAATAGAAATTCTTTCATAATAAATTTAATTTAATGAACGAACACAAATAAGGATGAAAACAAACAACCAATAAATTTTAAATATATGCAACATATACTATAGTAGCTGATTTGAACCTCTATATTTGTTACCTTATTACCTTGTTACGTATTAAATAAATTCTCATGATAAATGTTATTGTTTTTATTGAATTCACACCAATTTCGACACTTTTTGTTTCCGCATGTTAGGTATTTGAATGCCCCTTTCTTCATCACAAACCGATTATCTCGTTATGATCGGATACTGTCCAGACAAAGAAAACACAGTGTCATAAAGCCAGCTGGGGACCTATACTTGGGGCTCTGCATACACCACATGTGGTCATTAAACACAATTCATGATACCTCTATGTCATCTCTTGTCATACTGAGCAGTCATTTAAGCCAAATTTTTAATGCCGAAATTCAGTTGCTTTATTAAACACGCTGACACCTTAAATAAACATTTAATTAAATTAAATGCAATATTTTTCATTTGATTGTTTGCATCAGTCTTAAAATCGTGTAAGCTTTTGTATTCTGGTGTTTAATTGCCCCTTTGTTTTGCATAATCCGATTATCTCGTTATGATCGGATACTGTCCAGACAAAGAAAACACGGTGTCATAAAGCCAGCTGAGGACCTATACTTGGGGCTCTGCATAAACCACATGTGGTCATTAAACACACTTTATGATAACTCTATGTCATCTCTTGTCATACTGAGCAGTCATTTAAGCCAAATTTTTGATGCCGAAATAATTGAATATACAGTTGCTTTATAAAACACGTTGACACCTTAAATAAACATTCAATTAAATTAAATGCAATATTTTTCATTTGATTGTTTGCTTCAGTCTTAAAATCGTGTAAGCTTTTGTATTCTGGTGTTTAATTAGCCGGATTTTTTTCGAAAAAATCTCGGCTTATAGATTGATGTTGTCGGGGGGGGGGCGGGCGGGCGGGCGGGGTGGCGGCGTGCTCGAAAATGTTAAAGTTCTTATTTCATGGTATAACTTTGGTATGCTTGGACCTAGAGTCTTCAAACTTGACATGAAGGTTGGCCAGGATTAACAGATGACCACTGGTCATTTCAAGGTCATTCATTTGAAGGTCAAGGTCACTGTGACCTTCAATATAAAAAATGTTAAAGTTGTTATAACTTTGGTATGCTTGGACCTAGAGTCTTGAAACTTGACATGAAGGTTGGCCATAACTAGTTAGTAACCACTGGTCATTTCAAGGTCATTCATTTGAAGGTCAAGGTCACTGTGACCTTGAATGTAAAAATGTTAAAGTTCTTATTTCATGGTATAACTTTGGTATGCTTGGACCTAGAGTCTTCAAACTTGACATGAAGGTTGGCCAGGATTAACAGATGACCACTGGTCATTTCAAGGTCATTCATTTGAAGGTGAAGGTCACTGTGACCTTCAATATAAAAATGTTAAAGTTGTTATAACTTTGGTATGCTTGGACCTAGAGTCTTGAAACTTGACATGAAGGTTGGCCAGAACTAGTAAGTAACCACTGGACATTTCAAGGTCATTCATTTGAAGGTCAAGGTCACTGTGACCTTGAATGTAAAAATGTTAAAGTTGTTATAACTTTGGTATGCTTGGACCTAGAGTCTTGAAACTTGACATGAAGGTTGGCCAGAACTAGTAAGTAACCACTGGACATTTCAAGGTCATTCATTTGAAGGTCAAGGTCACTGTGACCTTGAATGTAAAAATGTTAAAGTTCTTATTTCATGTTATAACTTTGGTATGCTTGTACCTAGAGTCTTCAAACTTGAAATAAAGATTGGCCAGTACTAGAAGATGACCACTGGTCATTTCAATGTCATTCATTTGAAGGTCAAGGTCACTGTGACCTTAAATGTTAAAATGTTAAAATTGTTATAACTTTGGTATGCTTGGACATAGAGTCTTCAAACTTGACATGAAGGTTTGCAAGCACACTTAGATGACCACTGGTCATTTCAAGGTCATTCATTCTAAGGTCAAGGTCACTGTGACCTTGAATGTAAAAATGTTAAAGTTCTTATAACTTTGGTAGGTAAAAATGTTAAAGTTCTTATTCCATGTTATAACTTTGGTATGCTTGTACCTAGAGTCTTCAAACTTGACATAAAGGTTGGCCAGTACTAGAAGATCACCACTGCTCATTTCAATGTCATTCATTTGAAGGTCAAGGTCACTGTGACCTTCAATGTTAAAATGTTAAAATTGTTATAACTTTGGTATGCTTGGACCTAGAATCTCAAACTTGACGTAAAGGTTTGCAAGCACACTTAGATGACCACTGGTCATTTCAAGGTCATTCATTTCAATGTCATTCATTTGAAGGTCAAGGTCACTGTGAACTTAAATGTTAAAATGTTAAAATTGTTGTAACTTTGGTATGCTTGGACCTAGAATCTCAAACTTGACGTAAAGGTTTGCAAGCACACTTAGATGACCACTGGTCATTTCAAGGTCATTCATTTGAAGGTCGAGGTCACTGTGACCTTGGATGTAAATATGTTAAAGTTGTTAATACTTTGGTATGCTTAGACCTAGAGTCTTCAAACTTGATATGAAGGTTGGCCAGAACTAGTAGATGACCACTGGTCATTTTAAGGTCAAGGTCACCGTGACCTTGAATGTAAAAATGTTAAAATTCTTATTTCATGGTATAACTTTCTTATGCTTGGACTTACAGTCTTCAAACTGGACATGAAGGTTGGCCAGCACTAGTAGATGACAATTGGTCATTTTAAGGTCATTGAAAAGTACTTACATTTCATTTTGACCTTTGAACAATATTTCAGTAATTTAAGTTTTGCATTGACAAAAACACGAAAGGTACTTTCCTGTCATTTAAATCAAAAATCCGGCTTCAATGCGGTCATCTCCGACCGCGGAACTCTTGTTGCCCCTTTGTTTTGCATAATTCGATTATCTCGTTTTGATCAAATATTGTCCAAATTTAACTGACAAAAAGGTGATATAAACCACACTGGGTGGTCCAGACAGTGTCATTTAACACGATAGATGCCACCATGTCTCCTCTTTCTGGTAGTATTAAGCAGTCATTTGGATGAATAATTAACGCCGATGTACTTAACAGTTGCTTAAATTAGATATGTGACATATGGTCAAAAAAAAAGTCATGTCCAATTTAGATTATCAGAAATTTACACCGTAAAGATACTAGCCCGATTAATTTATTAAAGTATTTAATAATTATAAAATTTACGTAAAAAAACAAGTAACGTTTATAGCGTGTATCAGTTAATTAAAAAGACGTCATTCCGTATTAAGATTTAATGTTACGACAATAAACGATCGACATCATAAAAAAGAAATTACGTTTGACAGCAACGGGGGTAAATAATGTTTGAAAAACAATTATTTATACAGATATATGTGTGTTAATTTTAATATTTGTCACTCATACTCATTACAATGAACACAACTAAGGCTTTCAGTAAGTCATGTACCAGATGTCCCTAGGTATTTTACAGCTTCACATTAGCATGATAAATTGACATAGTAGAAATATAATTTTAATGTTCGAAGATGAATGAACCCTGAATAGAACGACAATACTCATTACATCAACATCTTCAAGGATACTCCCATTATTACAGAATAAACGAATTTACCCGGTGTCTCAGTGAGAAAGTTAATCATGAATGTCGTCGTACTCGATCATCGGCCACTTGGTCGCGTCATTTTTCCAACATCCAGCTTGCAATTTGTACGGACATTCATTAAGTCCAATTAGTTTTATTTTCTGATCATATCGGGCTTTCGAAGTGCAATCTAACCCTTCATAATAGTCAAAAGGCATTTTAAACACCAATTACAGGACATTTAATTACCTATCGACTTCCCAATAGGAATGCAATTGACGAAATATCAGCAGAGGTGCTCAATCAGCGTAGTAAATCGACCGTATCTAGGGCATTGTTTTCACCGTCGCTAAGGGACTGCCCCTTTTGTGACGTCATCGCGATAAGGTCAATACCATTTCACACCACTTAAAGTAACAATAATCAGATAATCTGTCAGGCATTCAGAGCTGATGAGGGTCCTGATTAGCTAGGGGTAGATAAGGCTACTACTGATAGGGGCTGCCTAGAGATAAGGCTGTAGTATGGAATGAACCCTATTGATTTTCAGGTCAAAGGTCAAGGTGACAGTGCCAAAGAACGTATTCACACTATGGCTGCCACTACAACTGACAGCCCGTATAGGGGGAAATGCATGTTTTACAAACAGCCCTTGTTTTTAAGATTTTTTGATGCTGCGTTTTGTGTAATAATTCTTACACATGTATTGTTGTCATTGTTGTACCTAAATCTTATATGCGTAGTTGAGTCATATAAACAAATGTTAAGGCCACTTGAACAGAACTGTTGTTTTATTGTTTAGTATTTTATTGTTTTATATATTTCAGATCCTGATTTGTACTGAAGGATTAGCTGCTATTTGAATTCTCGTCTGTATTTACATTTTATTTCATTATGGACTGAAAAGCATTCCTACATTATTAAATGAAGTGAACTGTGAACTATCTTATTTATGATGTCTTGTTTATTGGGATACAACACAGCCGTAGCCATCCGGGTTACAGTATTATACATGTAGACTATTTTAACAGAATTATACTTTTACTACATGTACTTTAACATGTAAAACTTCATACACTAGAGTATCAAAATTGGCGACAGGTTCATTGTCTAATGTTGTGAAACGTTGGCCTTTGGTTGAAAAGTTTTATTGTACATCTTGTGTTTGAATTTATCCGTGTTTCAGTGTTAATTTTAACTTCTAAGGTTGATAAACTTTTGGAACTAGCTTTATTGTTTTCATATTTCACAAGAAATATACTTGAACGATATGAACAAATAGGTTTCAGCATTATAAACAGTAACAAAATGGCAACAGGTTCATTGTCTTCGGTTCCAAAACGTTTGCGTATGGTTGAAGACTTTTCTTGCACATGTTGTTTAGAGCAGAATCTTACGGAATCTGCAGACATTTATTGTGAACAATGTTTAAGGTTTTATTGTAAAAAATGTGTTATCCTGCATAGTCAGTTGTTTACAAAACATATGACATGTGGAAGGGAGGATATTAAGAAATGGCCAGTTTCTAAGGCGGTGGAAGATTTTCTCAGGAAGTGTGAGGTGCATGCGGATGAATCACTGACACAGTTTTGCCATGACCACGGTCAGCTGTGCTGCTCTGCATGTGTTGGAACAATTCACAGGTATCTCACACATTTATATTTCTTTAGTTATTAATAATTATGCCCCCCTTCGAAGAAGAGGGGGTATATTGCTTTGCTCATGTCGGTCGGTCGGTCCGTCCACCAGGTGGTTTCCGGATGATAACTCAAGAACGCATACGCCTAGGATCATGAAACTTCATAGGTAGATTGATCATGACTCGCAGATGACCCCTATTGATTTTAAGTTCACTAGGTCAAAGGTCAAGGTCACGGTGACCCGAAATAGTAAATTGGTTTCCGGATGATAACTCAAGAACGCATACGCCTAGGATCATGAAACTTCATGGGTAGATTGATCATGACTTGCAGATGACCCCTATCGATTTTGAGGTCACTAGGTCAAAGGTCAAGGTCACGGTGACCCGAAATAGTAAAATGGTTTCCGGATGATAACTCAAGAATGCATGAACTTCATGGGTAGATTGATCATGACTCGCAGATGACCCCAGATGACGCACTGTTTATTTGACGCTAGAATTTGTTAATGTAGCATTAGCATTAAAATTCGGAAGTGTGTTGCGGATTACAAATTTAAGAAAGCTCATTTCAGAATCAAACGAAACATTAACATTGTGCGTAATTTATTCAACGATAATTTGTTAAAGCGCACTTAGTGCCATATCGCTTATTAAAACGTGAAAATAATTAATATGAAAGTAGCATAAATCTAGGTTTCTAAGCTACACAAATGTACATGTAGGTGTATATCTTTTCTCTCAATCTGCCGCGTATGTATGCGGCGGATTTACTCCGTGAAAGTAGGCAAGGTTAAAACAGACTGCGTCATTGCGCAGATCGATGCCAAGTGCCTCAGCAATACGCCTGTGAACACTCGACACGCCCGCCGCAAACTAAATTTTGGGCCGTGGCGTACATGTAGCCGCGTATTATGTTTGTTCCGCGTTGGCTGTAATGTAGATCAAGCATCTAAAAAAAATGAAACCACTTCTGTCATATTAACATAGTATAATTTAAAAACTGTAAACTGTAAGGGGGTGCTCAACACTACACTTCTACAGACAAATATTGTATGAAATAAATATTATTTATGACCAAAATAGTTTTTTTTTAGAGTTGGTCAATGTTAATTTGGAGTAGACAGATAATACTAATAGTAGTACTATACACAAATTGGTTTCATACATTAAAACAATTGTTTCACAAAGTACATAGCATAAAGGGATATGCTATATGGTTTTCAACACATGTCAATTGTTTAAGGATAATATTTTTTCGGGTCAGGTAAAAAAAGCCTTCAAAGTGCTAACTGTAAAAGTTGTATGGCCATAATTGGTATATAAGTTGCGATTGAAATTTTGCTGATGACAAGTGTTATTGTGTATTATGTTTGAATGCTTTTACAAACATATTACACTACGCGTCCCGCGATTTTTGCCTAAATCACCAACACTCGGTGGTCATTATTTATTTTGGGTTAAAAATTATCGCGATCTCGCGCGTTTCATCACGCTAGGTCGAGCATGATCACCGTGTATGCATAAATATCTCCGCGGTGATTCACCGCGATTCACCCCGTTCGCGGTCAACGCAGTGAAGAACGATTTTCCTACGTTACATGTACATGTCTAATCTTCACAAAGATTATAGCAATATGGGATTATTAGCATTGTTGGCAGATATAAGAGAGTAGCCTTTTAAAAATTTCAACATGTATCTCACGCCCATGTCCCCGACAGGTTATTTTTTACTTTTTAAATGCTGTGTATAAAACAAAACAGTGTTCATACCTAGCTGTATGATGCCGCAACTGGAGGAGTGATAATTGCGTTATTGGTTATGCAATTAACAGTTTGAAGCCATGGAGAACTCATAACTGATTGTAATGTAATCGTCGTATTTTCTCCGAGTCTCTCGATTCCCCGATACATACGTTTCAACTGTCTCAATCACATTCATGCAACTTCTTTCGTCTTTATCCATTGCTCGATAATCCCCCATATGCCCTATTTCCATTTTAAAAGCGAATTCTGGTTAATATTGATGATAAGAGTCCTAAAGAATGTCATACACGCTGTATTGTAACCGTTGCGATGTTTCAGTTCCTTTATTACTCAAACAATTATTGTATTGTATACTGACTACACACTTAAGTGTCATGTTCAGTTCATAATCTTCTTCAACGACCAATAAACAACTTAATTTATATTTAGATTAAATGCAACATGTACACATCATTTTCTGGGAATCAAGAAAGTGAGTTTATTTTGTGAAAATAAACCAATATCTGTTTATTGAATTTGTCAACTTTTATATATATATATATATATATATTAGCAATTCTAATGAAAATAAATATCGTTATTTTAAATGTTTTAAGCAATTTAAATTTTAAATAAGAAAAGTCTTTCTCTGAGAGCATATATGGGTAACAGCTATACAATCATTGTTTTGACAGACAACGCATGCTTATCTTAAGTTTGTTTCTGGTAATACACCGGATATTGGATGTTTGGGGCTTGATTGGATAATAAAACAAAGATGCAGTCGGCGGTTTTCAGTAGAACTTTTGTACAAACCAACCAGGGCTCAACATTAACCTAAAAACCAACTTGCCCTGCTGGGCAAGAACTTAAAAAATCTACTTGCCCTGAACGTAAAGCCACTTGCCCAAACAGGAAATATCACATTAACTTTAAACCTCATATTTTTTAATAAAGATCAAAATGATACACCACAAAACCTTTTTTATTTTTGAACATTTAACAAAATGATTAGAGCAATTAAAGTGTAATTAAAGTCTAAATTAAATGCTCTTTGTTCTTTTTTGCACTTGCCCAGGCGGACAACTAGATTATAAAATAACTTGCCCGGACCCAACTTTTACTTGCCAGGGGCAATAGGACAACCATTAATGTTGAGCCCTGCCAACTTAATCAACAGTGCACATGCTTATCTAACATTTAAGGATCATTCAACACGGGTCCAAGCAACTTGCATGGACCATAATACACAGTCCTATGGTTACATTTAGTAGCACACGTGGTCAGAAACTAACAAGTTCGAGTAATAAAGCAAAGAGATTATGATCTGAAAAATTGCATGGGGTCCGAAATGAAACAGAATGCCACCAAATCAAACAATTCACCGCCTAATTTTAAGTGTAACAAACTATGTTTGAAACATTTAAAATAACGATAATTCCGAATGATCACAGCTTCCATTTTCAAAAGTATAGGCTGTTCAACATTGCTCAAGAAATTGTAAAGACAAACGATTAGTAATGTTTCATTAAATGATTTTATTCAAATGGTCAACATTATTTATATATATGTGTCGTCTGTGTATTTGAGCAATTCTCAAGCAAATAGATATCGTTTATTTCGACGTTTAAAGCAAGTCTTGTTTCCGATTTTAAACTATAAAAATTTCCTCGGTATGGTTACTGACCTACACAATCATTGACAGATGACATCCGATGGTAATTGTATGAAGTATGCAGAGAAGCTGACGAAATGTTAAAACAATCGCGTAGAAGTAAAAATATCAGGTTATTATCTGTACCTGTTTCTTTCGAAGTGAATACTTGTTGTGGCTGCGGAGAAACTTCGAGAACAAAAGAATCTGTAGCCGCGAACTTTGTTGGTTTTGCGTGAGCCGTACTGTACAATTGTTATTTCAACAAATAAAGATATTGTTTGTAAATCAGGATTTGACATTCAGCAAGTACGGTGTTTACTTTCATATTGGAATACATTTTCGCGATCTAATGTGATCGTCAATAGTGATGACATTAGTTAATAAGTTGAAATTTAAATCTTGTTGTCACCGCGAATCAAGGCGATTTGCGGTGTTTTCGCAATGATTCTACAGCTGATCTTTATCGCCAGATGGTCGCCGTGAAATCACCTTGAATCAACCACAGAGTGGATTCACCGCAATTTGCGGCGTCACTGCGATTTGCCATGTCGGCCCTAAAGCGGTGGTCGGTGATTTAGGCAAAAATCGCGGGGCGCGTAGTGTACGCTTATATCTTGCTTATTTTGTGAAAACTTTCAAAATATTCTTGTCCTTAACTCTAGGATCTAGGGCTACCACATTTCGTATGTAGTGAGATACAGTTGTCCTCTACAAAGTTTGCTCAAATTATGCCCCTGGGGTTAAATTTGACCTAGCCCAGGGGGTCACAAAAGTGTACATTTGCTTAAATAGGGCCTATATTTAAGTATTTGCACACGCCAAGAATATTTTCAGCCTTTTTCAGCAGTAGAGCAATACAGGGCCATCATGGCCCTCTTGTACTTGTTTGTTAACTTGCAGAAAATGCACTTCTTGAAAAAAAAGAATGAATTTGCCTTTCTTTTTGGAAATTTTCAGACAGCAATTTGGAATTTCGTAGTTTTTCTTCAATTGGGAAAGTTTACCTTTTATAGGTACTTTATAAAGAAGAAGAAAAATCGCTGGGTTGCATTTGATAAGACGCTTATCACAGGCTAGAATGATAATACTCGGACTATATTTAGAAATAGAGGACCCTTTTGTAAGAAGCAGGGTCATTTTGCTTTGCATCTGTTCTTTAGTCCGTTGGTCCGTAGACCAATTGTGTTCTACAATATATCTAAGGAATGCTTTGACCTACAGCCAGGCAACATGTTTTATGTTTACATTGAGAAAAATTAAGAGGTCAATCCGTTTTAAGGTCAATAGGTCAAAGGTCACAGAAGATTATAACATGAAATTATAAAGATTTAGTAGTCAGTTTTAGTTCCTGTTATACCCATAATAATATTATAAGCAGATTTTCAATTATGATAAAAGTTATATTACAGTACTGCCATTATTAAATGCATTTAATCATTGAATTTTAACCCATTTAAGACAACTGCATTAATGTCAAAAAATTATGAAGAAACATATGGAGTTGCACAAGTTTACCTGACAATTACCGTATACGTGCGCTTATAAGACGCCCTCGCTTATAAGACGCACCCCGATTTCGGACTTTATAATCGGTGGATTTAAGACTGACCCGCGTGTAAGACGCGGCCAAATTTTGCCGTTTTCATCTGCCGAAAAACGGCAGAATGTTGAAGAAAATCAATAAGAAACACATTGAGAATTTTTCAAACTCGCGCTGCATACAATTAGTAATTCACGCAAGTCCGAAAAATAAAACAATCAAATAACAAAGTAAATAATATTTGTTTATTTCATGATATATAAGTAGGTTTTAATTTATTTTCAAGTATTATTCATACAGTAAAAATAATTATCAAATTAACACAATTTCTAACAATTGCGTATTTAATCAATTTGCCATAACAATTTCAAACATATAACGTTCGTAATTGATCGTATCAGTCATCTTAAAATCCCTCGAAATCCTCATCATCGCTTTCACCGAACAGTTCGTAGAATTCCTCACTAGTGAGATTGTCATCGTAAACCCAATCGCCGATATCATCATCATCATCGTCGCAATCACTAACCTTCGCACAGGCAGATACATCCTCAGATTGATCGCGATTTTCCACAAGATCAACAAACAACTCGTCGTCCTGTGTACCATCCATTGAGTTTGAGATCATAAGAGTTACGTTTGCGTTTCATTTTGACGATTCCAGTAGTTGTAATTTGTAAATATAATTGTATTGTTTGACGGGTATTGAAAACTAAGAGGCAGATATAGATTACCTTGATTATGCAAATGTTACGCCCCTTGTCTATAGGTAATGCCTACTTTCATAAAATAAGCCAATCGCGTGATAGAGTGAAATCACGGGTCAAGAAGAAAGCCACCTGTGGATAATTGCATGCGGTCGCTCTTTGCTCCCGCTGTCGTGGGTCCCTAATAAATAAGGTGTCATCGGCATAAGGGGGTCGTCTGAATGAACGTGTTTATTTAACAATTGACAGTTGCAAACTGGTAACTATTTTCAGACGATACCCTTATTGCCAAATATGTCTTAATTGACAATTAACAGCGTCGAACAAAGACGATCAGGTGATACAAATTTGTCAAGAAGCACTTGTAATCGCGTGTTTATTTAACAATTAACAGTTTCAAACTGCGAACTGATTTTGCTGTTATTTTAAGCATGTTTGGCATCGTGTCGCCGCTTACACACGTTTACTATTATGTCCAATTTATATGACATTTAACGACGTCGCGCGCAGACAATCGGGTGATAAAAACTTTTCAAGTATAACCATGGACAATATAACGCCTTACGACCCCAAAATAACAAAATTCAAATAAAAAATAATAGACAACAAAATCAATAACGATACATTTTATTTCAAGTAAATCGGTAACTGAACATAGCGTTCCGATACACGGTACGGGCAAATACAGACTTTAGAGAAAATGCAAATGGCTGCCGCGATGATTCAAAACAATTTACAAGTGTCCAACTTGGCCAGCGTAAGCCCAGTAAACTCGATATTTTGAAAAAATTCGCTTATTTTCACAAGTATCTCGCTTAAAAGACGCGACCCCCACTTTTACTTATTAATTTGACTCTTAAAAATGCGTCTTATAAGCGCACGTATACGGTAATATGTCACGTTGACTCAACTTAGAAAAATGGTATTCGGATGATAACTCAAGAATGCTTACGCCTAGGATCATGAAACTTCATAAGTACATTGATCATCACTGGCAGATCACCCCTATTGATTTTCAGGTAACTAGGTCAAAGGTCAAGGTCACAGTGACTTGAAACAGTAAAATGGTTTCCTGATGATAACTCAAGAATAATTAGGAACATTTTGAACAAACATATGGAGTTGCACACGCTAACTAGACCATTCAAACATTTAACAATGGCGTCTTTACTTTTCCACAAATAGATCACATGACAACAACAAAAGCAAAATAATCACAAGAGGTTAAATAGCAACAAATATTGGGAGATAGTAGACCAGGTTGCATGTCATATGTCGCTCATCACAGGCTAGACTGTACATACTGAGTTTGGGAATAGACATTAAATATACGTCATGCTTGTTTTTTGTGGGATGGAAGAGCATTAATGATCTTTTCTTGCATGTGTTATTATGGATAGTGTGGTCAAGGTGTACAATGATACTAAACTGAAAACAATATAAACTACTAGAAATGTATTCTTAGTACATGGATACCTCTACAATCCAATTTGTCCCACAACTGCACAAATGTCTTTAAATTATGAACAAACATGGAGTTGCACAAGTTAACCTGACAATTACTATGTTACTGTAGAAGTATCCCTCTATTTGAGTAACGCTTCTCGCAATTGAAAAAATATTATTGTTTGGTTAAAGGGATTGTCACATAACTCTTCTTATGTAAAAAAAAAACTTTAAAAAAATATCAAGGTGCATAATTTCACATGGTGGGTTATACTTTAAGATTAGTTCATCCCTCTATCAGCTGTACTCTTTGAGTTACTCACAACACAATTTTAAATGTGATTTCTTTGCTAAACAGGGCCATAACTCTGGGTATGTTGAAAAAGACATATCAAACTATGCATGTGGGTAAAATTACACAATGATAAATATTTATGTAAAGTGATAGTCCTCTTGTAGCAAGCAATACTGTTTATTTTACACTGCACATATTTTAAAATGTCATTTATGTATAAATATGAGACATTACTACAATTATGATGAAAACAACAGAAACAACATATAGAGGTGTGCATTAGCTCACATGCCTGGTTACTGTACTTTAAAGTTGCAGGAATACATGTTGAGTTATATAAGCCAGAAAAGTCACGCAGATGGATGGAAAAGTGCAAATCTATATACCTCCATATTAACCCTTTGAATGCTGGGAAATTTGTCGTCTGCTAAAATGTCGTCTGCTGAATTTGTAAAATAAGCATTTTCTTCATTTTTTTCAAAGAATACTATCAGAATAGCAAACAGTTTGGATCCTGATGAGATGCCACGTTCTGTGGCGTCTCATCTGGATCCAAACTGTTTGCAAAGGCCTTTAAAATTCAGCTCCAGCGCTTTAAGGGTTAAGCCCAAGAAGCGTTAATTTATTGTCCATGTATGTTTTTATTTGACACTTTATACTTGTTTGAAGCATTACATAATATCACTTACTATTCCTTAGTATGTACATGTATTAATTGTTTATTTCAGCCAGTGCAGTAAAGTGACCCAGATTTCGGAGCTGACCAACTCGCAGCCCACAGGCCTAGAGGGGCTGTCAGTGGAGCTGGAAACTGTCCTGGGGGAAATTAAAACCCTGCAAATCAGTCAGAAGGCAAGCATTCAGTCATTGCAGAGAACATACAAGGAACATAGTGCAGTTATGATAGATCAAATGCTTGGCAATTTAAATACTTATATAGATGAATGTGATAATAATTCTGTGGGTACATCAGGCGGAAATGAGCAATATTTAAAAGAAGAGATGTGTAGGAGTGTTCTCTCTATCGTGAATGAATTTGATAATATTACTACGAAGGAACTTAACGAGATGAAAGATGAAGTTTTAAGTATTAAAGAGTCAGTTACAAGTTCTATTCATAAATGCACCACTCTTCACAATGACTTGTCACAATTCCATGAACTTGTTCAGAAAATTGGAGATAATAAGGAGCTCTGTCTTATAGCCAGCATAAAATGTAAGCATATAATACAGCAGGCATTAACTCTGCTGGGGAAGTCAGGCAAGGCGTTAAATGTCCAGCGGAAGTCTGTGCACAATGTGAGAATACCAAGTGATTCATATGAATGTAGTATTGCAGGCATATGTGTTCTGACTGATGGGCAGGTGCTGGTCGCAGACCGTGAGAATAAGAGGATCAAGCTGCTGAACCAGCAGTACCAGGTGGTGAGTCACTGTGATGTGACTGCTGGGCCATGTGACATATGTTTGATCACATCCAGTGAGGTTGCAGTGGCTGTGAATGACCATGATAGCAAGATACATGAGGTCCAGTTTATCACTGTCAACCAGGGAAAGCTTGTTTCTGGCAGGAAGTTTCAGTTACAACATGAATGTACATGTATTACCCATCACCTAGGAGACCTTTTTGTCACCTCTGGTCAAGAACTGTACAAATACTCACTGAATGGCAAACTGATCTGCAGACTCTACCAAGATAGATCAGGTGTTTTGCCAGGTAAGAATCATGGTGAATCCATCCTGATAGCATGTGTATTATGTACAGGGATTTGTCTAGCCATTGTGGGAAAAGGAGTCTAGTCAAATTGTGTTATTCTAAATTCATACAATGACAAATTTGGGAATTTTTATTGACTAAATGAACCGAGTTGGGATTTATTTTTTTAATCAACAAATATTGACCCATTAGGCCTTTATCTTGTTATTTTGAAAAAATAATATAAATTATAGTTACATACTTTGTGAGATGATAATAAAATAAAATTCAGATGTAATAGCAAAAAACCTGCTGATGTATTATAAAAAAATTGTTCTTTAATTCATATGTGCCTTTGAATACTACAGTACATTGTAGCCAAAACAAGATTCAGAAATATTGATTTATAAACATGAGTAATGAAGTATTTTGACAGTAACTACATGACATGTCTATAAATAGAAACTGAGTTCCTGGGAAAGAGACACTTTCTGACCTGGTCTTAATTTTGTGGTTGTAAAATGATTGTACATGTACAATATGTTTACCTGTTGATAGAACTGTTCAATTGTTTCAGTATGTGTAATTGTTTCCATCTGTGTACTTGTTTTGCTTCAATTCATATCTTACTCAACAGTCGCATTTCAACATGTCAAACGTTAACTAAATAGCTCTGCTACTGAAGTTTATTGTCACGCTTAACTATTAAATTATTGAAATGTATGCATATATTTTAGATGTGTAAAGGCCTCTTTATAGCAACATATGCGTAATACAATATCACTGCAGTATGTTTAATAAGATTATTTAACATTGACAGTAATTCAATATCTTGATGTTACTCTGTTTTGCAGTAGAGAAGTGTGCTGTGAGTCCCACAGGAGACAGGCTGTACATCACTAACTGGGTCCAGGACAAGCTTCTCACCCTGGCCAGGGATGGCACACTCCTGGCTACATACACAGACCCAGCACTATTGTACCCACGTGGTCTACATGTGACCCCTGCAGGCCAGGTGCTGGTCTGTGGATCCCTGCCCTTCACTGTACAACAGGTGGGCTGGGAGGGGGAGAGTAAGCTGGCTAATCTTGCTACATGGGAGGATGGAGGGAGGAGGCCAGAGTCAGTCTGCTACAGCAGCACCACATCATCCATCATTGTGGGACAGAGGTGGGACGACACCATCCTGGTGTTCAGAGTGGAATAGTGTGTACATGTATGTATTAGTTGTTGTAATTAGTGATTAGTATTTCAATGACAATGTGTTGTTTAGCATACGAACATAGTAGTGTGTGATATAACAATACAACATTGTGTGTGTAGTTAAAGATACAAATAATTTATGTGCACATATTGTTACCTGATTACACAATGTGAGGGTTTTTGTTGGAACATAAGATGTAATGCATATTATGTTATGTTGTCATAACGTTTGTGTCATTATGGTCCTAACATTTAGTTCTTGTAAAATTTGCATGAAAAAACAAAGCATTTGAACTGAACATGTAATATTTGTACATATATGCACATGTACATAGCAACAGAGGCTATTTTTAGACTTTCATTTCTATAAAACATGCCATGTAAGAAATGTATATGGATGAAACCTTTTTTAATAAAATATGACATTGTGTAAGTAATCTTTGGAGGAGTATATATTGATATTGTACGCAATGTTTACAGAAAGGTAACACTTGATGTAAGATTTATTAATTTGCCATATTTTATGCTGTTGAACATTTGCTATTGATTTTCATTACATTTATATAAACGTGTGTGTGTTAATTACATTTTTTATGAATTTGTTTGAGTCCTAAATATACATACAAGAAATACATCAAGCTATTTTGCTGCTACAGTCGCTGCTGAGTCAGGACAACGATGCTGAGGATGTGGTGGACAAGGATGGCCTGAGTACGCAGAAGGTAACATAGACCCTTTGTCAGACCTTTTCCTTGCCATTTTGGGGGAAAATGCATGTATATAACTCTTTCTTATACTTCAAATTAAAATAATACAATGATATTATATTGTTTACATCTAATTTAAATATAAGTGAGATATAATAATCATGAGGAACTTATCTTAAAAAAGAACACGCTTGGGTATGGTTCTATTTAACAGACCCATAAATATGCCAGAAAAGGCCTGCTTGTGTATTTCCTATGTATTAAGAATGCAAAAAAGATGAGGTGGAAAAGAACAGTATGAATTTACATAACACACAATATCCTCTATAATTGTTTTTTTTTTATATTTTAAAGTCATTTATATTCGTGGATTTCTCAGTTTGGAAAAATAAATGAGAATTTGTGTCAGTTAAATTCTCATGTGTGTGTTAAATTTGTGGATCGGTCAACCCTTAAAATCAACAAAGCATTATAAATGTCCCACAAATATTACTGATTTGACAGTGTTCCTGTGTATTAGGAATATCAAAAATGAAGTGGATAAGAATGGCATGATATCATAGAAGGTTATATGGCGTCTATTCTTGTGTATATCACTGTTAATAGCACTTATTTACTTCTTAGTACTTGTTTTACTTGAGAATCAATAACTCAAACCCTTCTTCAGCTCCAAGCTTTCCAAACCTCAGTAACACAAAACCTGAAGAATTTCTGTCATCCCCATGCAGGCCTTTGGATGTTTCGCGCAAAAAATCTCAATCCTGAAATAGCATTTTTCCCAAAATGGTCTGGGAAAGGCCTGCCATGTGGCCTTGAGGTTTAACACAGTTGTGCGAGAGATAATATGATTGGAATCTATTCCTTCGAATGCCTTGGTTGTATAGAGCCTGTTTGCCAGGGGGTGTTAAGTTCTTGGTGTATATACAGTGTTGTTTTTTGTCAAATTTGGGGTCCAAACTCCACCCCATTCGCAATCCTAAAACTATATATTTTCCTCAAACGACCGCCTAAAATGTTCAATTCAAATAAAGTGAAATTATGGGCATTTTTCACTGTTGAATTGAGCTGAAAAGAATTAACAGTTCAAAAGAGTTAGTTAAAATTGTGGTAATTGACCAATTATCTGCAACTAATCTTGCTACCAGATGTTTATAAAAAATATATATTATATTCGATATTTTACATGACTGCCCCAGTCATCTAAGCCGAGTGGAACTGTATTTTATTAGGATCGGAGTTAGTGTTCGTGAGTCATTTAAATAGATATATCGTTGCAGGAAAACAAATCATTTCTGTCATCATTTTTCAAACAAAAATACGGTTGTTATTCAAATGCATTATTTTTCTCTTTCCGGGATATTGTTTTAGTATGTTGATACTGAATTAACAAATCTAAGTGTATATGAAGTGAAACACCAAAAATAAACAACGGTTGCGATAGACACCTATAAACATAGCATATACTGTTAGATGTGTAAAATGTCATTTAAGGAAAAAGAAATTTATCACAATATCAAGTTTGTCTCCCTATCCAGCTCTCTAACTTGAGCCTTAGTTAATATAATATTGAACACCCTTATTCTCAAGTGTATAGTATTTCTAAGCAAAAAACCAGCAACACCAATGTCCCAATTTTTGGGAAAAAAAATCAATTTTTCCCAATTGGAAGGGCCCCGCCCTTTTTCCTAAAACAGTAAAAAGTTTTACAGTCAGTTTTTTGTATGCATGCAACTGCAACAATGTAAGGTCAAATGATTTCCTACCTAGAAAATTAAGGTCATAAACTAAATAATTAAGAGATTTATCTTTGTCACTAATTGCTACCAAGTTTCACTCTGCAACAATTTTTAATCCAATTTTTACCAAAATTTGCTTTTGAGTTAGAGTTAACAATCACTGTTTTAACAACAACTCAAGTGTTTTTTACATTTCGTTAGCCTTTGAGCCCCATCACTTTCCCTTGTACTCGTCAGGTGCTTGACCAAATACAAGAGGCCGTCCCATCAATCAGTCGTCAAAGTCAGTTGAGATGGACCAGAACAAGGCAGAAACTCAGCAACATTTTACGCACTGTAAGAAACCCAGCAGTATTCTACTCACCTTCAGTCTTCTTCCAGTCTGTTTTTGAGTTGTTTCAAAAAACATATGTGCCTTGCTTTGAAAAACAGGATGGAATGTATTTGTATCAAGTGTTTTCCCACATAAGCCTGTGCAAAGGAAGTCTCTTCTAAAATAAAATTCAGTCTAGGCTGAAAGTGTTGTCCCTGATTAGCCTGTGTTGCTGTCCAGGCTTATCTAGGACGACACTAAATGCAACATTTATACAGACCTGTTATATAAGAAAGCGGTTCAAAGTAAGTCCGCCTACAGTCTGTAACATAGTTTTACAATGTGATACAAGGTGAGCATCGATCTGGGAAAATGGGGCTTAATGCATTTAAAGTGCCATCCTCATGAGCCTAACACAGACTAATCAGGGACGATACTTTCCACTTTTGAGGAATGTATGTTTTAAAGGAAATTTATTATGCCCCCCTTCGAAGAAGAGGGGGTTTATTGCTTTGCTCATGTCGGTCGGTCGGTCTGTCCGTCCACCAGGTGGTTGTCAGACGTTAACTCAAGAACGCTTGGGCCTAGGATCATGAAACTTCATAGGTACATTGATTATGACTCGCAGATGACCCCTATTGATTTTGAGGTCACTAGGTCAAAGGTCAAGGTCACGGTGACCAGAAATAGTAAAATGGTTTTTGAATGATAACTCAAGAACGCATACGCCTTGGATCATGAAACTTCATGGGTAGATTGATCATGACTTGCAGATGACTCCTATTGATTTTGAGGTCACTAGGTCAAAGGTCAAGGTCATGGTGACCCGAAATAGTAAAATGGTTTCCGGATGATAACTCAAGAACGCATACGCCTAGGATCATGAAACTTCATGGGTATATTGATCATGACTCGCAGATGACCCCTATTGATTTTGAGGTCACTAGGTCAAAGGTTTTGGTCACGGTGACCCGAAATAGTAAACTGGTTTTCGGACGATAACTCAAGAACGCATACGCCTAGGATAATGAAACTTCATAGGTAGATTGATCATGACTTGCAGATTACCCCTATTGATTTTCAGGTCACTAGGTCAAAGGTCAAGGTCACAGTTACAAAAGTCGTATTCACACAATGGCTGCCAGTACAATGGACAGCCCATATGGGGGGCATGCATGTTTTACAAACAGCCCTTGTTTATCCAGAATCAGACATCCACAAATTTAAATGTCCATGAAAAAGTAATTAAAAAAAAAATTATGCCAACGAATATAAATGATTTTACAGTGTCTGGGGTGCAGAATTCCATTGAATTGGCGATTAAAGCCTTTCTCTTAGCAGATATTTGATTGCCATTGGGCGACCCAATTTGTTGTATCAGTCAGCGCCTTTTTTGAAATAGTTTCTTGTCTGGAATGGACATGATTCAGAGCTATGTTTCATTCTACGGAATGGCAGTTTTTCACAAAAGTACATTTAAAATGCATTTCCGTATATGCCAGTTTACGTTAAACATTTAATCAAAAAACGCATGTAAAATATAATTTTGATGGGTTTGTGAAAGTAAGTTCCGTGCTATTTAAAAGATCCATTATAATTTCCATTTGAAAGATTTCACACTGCAAATTTGTTTAATGTCAGGTATTATCACACTAATTAGTCCTAATGGACGCGGTACAGGTACTTTCCCTTATTGGGAAAAAATCGATGGTTTATTTCGTACATACTAGTTCAAAAGACTGACTGGGACAAAATGTTTCAGATTGGTTTTCTCAACTTTACAGCAACTGCTCAGCACAGAAGACTACTGTCTGGTGAAAGGATCGGCTGTATCAAAGTCCTGTGATATGGGGGGACTTGGTCGTTCCATGTGTGGGGATTGCATCATGAAGGACATTTTAGATGACACTCACAAGGTAGAGAACTCTAGATCTGCACCAGCAGTGAGTTGTTGCCCTTTTGTTGTTGTTTATTTAATTTAGCTAACAAGGGAGAGAACTGTATACCTAAACCATGCTCAGGGAGTTGTGACCATTTAGTTGCTGTTTATTTAATTTTGCTGACACTAACAATGAAGAGAACTGCAGATCTTTGCCAGCAGTGAGCTGTTGCCCTTTAGTTGTTTTTTAATTAATTTAGCTTACACTTACAAAGGAGAGAATTTAAAATCTGCTCCTGTAGTGAGTTGTTGCCATTTAGTTGCTGTTAAATTTATTGCGCAATTTATTGAGCATACAATATCAAGGGAGAGAACTTAAGATCAGCAGTAAGTTAATTGTTGCACTGTATTTGCTGTCCAATTATGTATACACCTTTTGTTTTATGTTGATTTACTTTTGAATTTGTGTCTATTTTAAATTTTTAAGCAGATTTTAACAGTCAAAGATCTGTAAAGGTATGTTAAAAAAGTTGTGTGTGTTGTTGAAACTTCAGGAAGACATTAATGTTAAATTGTTGCCTGCCATTTACTGAATCATATGTTGACAGTAAAACATCTGTGAAGACATTTCAAAAGTAAAGTGATTGATAGAATGAGTACCATTAAAACTTATTAAATTGTTAACAAATTGATTTTTTTATTTATTGTTATGTAGGAAAGAAATGGCTTAAAAGGTACATGAGCTGCACTTTTGGAAAATGGGTATTAATTCATATGCTGAAATTGTTATCCCAGATTAGCACGTGCAGTACGCACAAACTAATCAGTGACAACACTTTCTTCTTTATTTTGTTATTGAAAGGAAGTCTCTTTTTTATAAAAATTCAGTAAAGTCAGTGTCCTACCTGATAAGCTTATGTGGACTTGACATGCTTATCTGAGATGACAATTATGAATATTAATGAGTTGCATATTGGTTTATGAAATTACATCTCTGCAAGTTGAGAAAAAAAAATCGTTATTATGAATTTACATGTTAATATAACATTGACCAAAACTTCTAATGATTTAATACGAAATGGTCTGATTGAATTAAATTTCATGTTTTTTTTTACAAGGAAACAATGAAATGCCTGATTAAAGATTAATGAGAATGAAATGTTTCTGTTGAAAACCTTCACATCCAATCAAGAGGCTTAGTTTCTTATAGATTGTTGTATAAACACTTTCGTAACTGTTTCACATCACCCATGGTGTTGTTGTTTTCAGATGCGCAGGAGCATTGTTATTGAGTTGACATGGCAACGGCACCAGTCGGACCCCCAGGAGCCTCAGTCCAGGACAACCCTTCCCCTCCACTGATCCCTAGCTCCTCCCCTTTGACCTCCTGCTTCAAAGCTTTATTGAACAATACCGGTCTGCTGGAATATCTGAGCATGTTGAGTTTTTACAAGCTGTTCTCAACAACTGCAATGTCCCTGTTGATCGATCCACACTCCTGCCTAAGTAGTTTGTTAAGCTCCAGCGCCGGAGGTGGGTCAAGTATTTCAGACACGCTGAGTTATAGCAGTAGTTATGGTAACACCAACAGTCACTGATTGTGGACTTCACAACGAATAGTACATAGAATAAAAAGTTGGATAACTTTTTCCATGCTTTGTTGGACTAACAGAGCAACACATGGAATAATGGTAGAAAATCTAGAAACAGTTAAACAGTTATAGATCGAAGCATAAGCTATCCACGGGGTCTACTTCTGCTTTCAATAGTAGTAGCATTATGGACCATCCTGGTTTGTCCTCTTATGCATCCAAAATGTTCAAAGTGAACATGCTTTTTACGCAGTTGCTGACAAAAAAAACTTTGTATGAACACTCATAGCACGATGAATACATCGGTGTGGTTCAGACGCAAATTCTTCCCAACAACATAAACACGGTGCTTAAGGTGTACCCATCATGGTTTGTTACGAGCACTTCACACTCCAAGACAAAACAGCCTCGCATTGAGCTGACACTTGATAAAGCGTTGAAAAATGACAGCAGTTTTGTCGTGTGGTCCAGTATGCCTTTTGACTCCAACCCAACATTAGGTAGAACTCAAACTCAGCCCTTAGCAATCACAGCGAGGCCAGCATGTCATCTCACCTTCTTGAGCCTCAGGTGAGACCTTACAGTTTTATTTATTTTGAAAATAGGGGCTAATAATCAAGTCCCATTCATAATCTCTTAACGTCTATATTTTAACATAATTACTGGTTAAAATTCCCAATTGACGGTTTGCCATAAAAAGGACACTTTTCACAGAGCTAGCCCCTAGTTCTAGCACATGTTTTAAGTCGTTATGAGAATTACTGGCTTAATATACTTATTTTACTAAGTTTTATTACTATTTTGAAGTTATAGATGTTATAAAAATTGTTTATGTTGTTTATTTCACAAAAACTGTGAAACCATTTATTTTCGTCAGCTCGAAATTGTTTGTTAAAGAAAAATGACTATTGCATCAGCACTTTAATTTATTACATGTAATTTATGATTTAAACAAAAAAAAATTGTGTAAGTCAATGCCCGATTTGTTTGTAGTACATATCCGCGATAAATTGCCATGGGCAAAATGGGAAAACCCGTGAGATTAACTTGCAGGAGGTAGACCATGTTAAGCACATGTAAATTAACTAGTCTTTTATTATCAGGTGAATGATCTTTTTATTTATTTAAGGTCCCTGTAATAACTGGCCCTTATTACTGTATGCCATTAACAAGTTGATTGTTATGAATTAAGCTGATTGGTGGGACTGAATAACTGTTTACATATTATTTTTCTACAATAAATATATATCCTATAATCAAATATAATTACATCATTTTTATACCTCCATTACCACTAATAAGTAATGGGGGCTATATATAGGAATCACTTTGTCTGTCTGTCGGTCGGTCTGTTGGTCTGTCCCGAAATTCCATCCGATCTGCACCAAACTTGGTGTCACAAGTTGTATCTAGATGATGTACATGTCAAGTTTGAATATGGGTCATGCCGGGTCAAAAACTAGGTCACGGGGTCACTTGGTGTGTTTTAAACCAAAAGTTTATCCGGACCATAGATTTTAAAATAACTTGGTACAT
This sequence comes from Dreissena polymorpha, assembly GCF_020536995.1. Taxonomy (NCBI): domain Eukaryota; kingdom Metazoa; phylum Mollusca; class Bivalvia; order Myida; family Dreissenidae; genus Dreissena; species Dreissena polymorpha. The sequence goes on along the minus strand of NC_068356.1, from coordinate 137,573,245 downwards.
TTGTTCACCATCATTGGACGGTGTGTCACGTGAAATAATTTTACGTTGATATCTCCAAGATCAATGTCAAACTTTAAGTTCAAAGGTCAAAAATGGCCATAAATTAGCTTGTCCAGGCCATAACTATGTTTTTCATTGTGAGATTTTAAAGTCATTTGACACATTTGTCCACCATCATTGGCCAGTGTGTCGTGCGAAAGAATTACGTCGATATCTCCAAGGTCAAGGTCACACTTTGAGTTCAAAGGTCAAAAATGGCCATAAATCAGCTTGTCCGGGCCATAACTCTGTAATTCATTGTGAGATTTAAAAATCATTTGGCACCTTTGTTCACCATCATTGGACGGTGTGTCAGGCAAAAGAATTACATTGATATCTCCAAGGTCAAGGTCACACTGTGAGTTCAAAGGTCAAAAATGGTTATAAATGTTTTTGTTCTGGCCATACTATGTCATTCATTGTGAGATTTAAAAATTGCTTGGTACTTTTGTTCACAATCATTGGATAATGTGTCATGCAAAAGAATTACTTCAATATCTCCAAGGTTAAGGTCACACTTGAAGTTCTAAAGTGAAACATGGCCATAAATGAGCTTGTCCGGGCCATAACTATGTCTTTCATTGTGAGATTTTAAATGACTCATTACATTATTTCTGTTCACAGTCATTGGACGGCCTGTCATGCGAACGAATTCAAGAGTTCAAAGGTAAAAATGGCCATAAATAATAATGGCATAATAATTCTTAAAAATCGACATAAATTAGATTATCTTGTTTTGTGAAGACAGCATGCAACATAGTCTGTGGCAATGCGGCATGTGGTGGTATAGTCTGTGACAAAGCTCTAGTTTTAATTCTAGCAATTTATGACAGACAGTTTAACTACATGTATATAGCACAATAATGTCAATTAATAAAACACATTTGAATTGATACACAAACATTAGATTATAGTAAATGTAGGTAAACGCAAACAATCAAACACACATTCATACGTTTTTTATTTCTTTGTAATTAAAATTCAGAATGTATATCAGTCAGTTGTTGATCATAAAGCGTTATTGTATTTGATCCAGATCCGCCGTTTGCCTGCAACACTTGAAAACACACAACGGATAATACAGTTGTAAACAATTAGCGCTAATCATTACTATTGTACCTTAGTGAAGTCAATGCTTTTGATACAGCTTTTGGGTTGTAATTGGATTTGATTATTGTTTAAATCAAAGCCCATATGTTTGCAAGAAACAATGGGGCTTATTGCTTTGATATGCTAATGCACACAATTTCAACACTAGAAGTGAAACTTTAAATATAAGGTGTGTCCTACAAAAAGATGCCATATAATGTAGATACACTGTATAACTACATGTTGTATCTATTCAATATCACTTACATTGCATAGTTTTAGCCAGAATAGGCAATAATAACTATTAAAATTATAAAAGTCCCCTGTAGCAAGATGTGGCAGGGCTATAGATAATTTTTTGGGTAATTGGGTTTTTCACCCCCTGTTTTGACAACAATAGGGTTTTTGTAAATTCAATAGAGTTTTAGCAAAATGTTTTACCCCCTACTTTTGAGCTTAATTGGTTTTTTCACCCCCGTTTTTTTTACTCAATTGGGTAATTTAGGGAATTACATATATTATATAATAAATATCTACTAAGATTACTATATTATTATGTGCAGGTGAAAAATAAATCAACATTTGTAGCAACATTAGTTAGTTTTAAGTTACTTTTCATGTATGTGCATAATGTACATTTCATAACTCCATTTTCCATATCCATCACCAGCAACGGGTGTTTGTTTCGCCACTTTATTAAAGTTTTTTCACTTACACTCCCCATAAACGTGTTTTTTGGGTTTAACAACCTCGTTCAAAATCTCCGATAATAACGGATGAACTAAATTCTCTGGAGAAATGATCACATCTTGCAACAGATCGTTCAGCATAGCAGCACAAAATCTTTCGGTTTCCCCAATATTCTGGCTAAATACCTGTCCAAAGTGTTTGTTTGTGTGAGGATTCTCTTTCTACGGCCACGAGTGGCCATTTTGATATTTTTAGAAAATGAAAGTAGAAATCGGATGGGTGTACGAAAATAATTACAGTAAAGATTGATAACCGCTGGAAAGACTGTCTTCTTTTCTTCATAGGACGGCATACATGTATAAACTATTCGGTACATTTTTGTACGGGAAATAACCAGTCTAAAAAAAGACGTCCCGTGTTTGTAATGATTGCATTTCGTGACGCAAGGTTTTCTTACGGGAAATACATAATTAACTTTATTTTTGCGTTTTTGTACACTTGATATTAAATTTAATTACGTTTTTGGTTATTTTAATTAAGTAATAACGCACATACGCTTGTAATCTATAGCCCTGATGTGGTACACTGAATTCACCATAGACTTCCATCTGTATTTCTGTATCTGTGTCTAATCCATAGCCAAAAGTGTGTGATCAAGTACTCATACACTTACAATATTCAACTCACATCTATTTGTTTCTTAAGATATATTATACAATAGTAAAGTATCACATTTAAAGTTGAAAAAAGTCTCACATTTAACGTTGTATACATTGTATACATGTAGTCTCACATTTAAAATTGTATAGTTTCACCTTTAAAGGTGTACATTGTAACATTTTAATTTGTATAGTCACACATTTAAAATTGTATAGTCTCAAATGTAAAGTTGTATATGTTCACTTTTAAAGGTGTACATTCTCACGTTTTAAGTTTTGTAGTGCCACATTTAAAGTTGTATTGCTCAGTCTCTTATTAAAGGGGCCATCCAACAGATTTTGGCATTATTGAATGAAGCATGTCATTAAATGCTTTATGTTGATAAATTTAAACATTTGACCTAAAAATCTCCCGTAAAAAACACAACAATACAACTTTAAAAAAAGGAAAAAAAATAACCCTCAACAGGGCTCGAACGACTGACCCCTGGAGTCCTGGAGTTAAAAGTCTCCCGCCTAGACCACTTGACCATCAATGCGCATGCTTAGAGCAATGTATTTTTTACCTATACAAACAATCCTTGTAGTTTCCCAAAATATAACTACAACAACAGAACTTTCCAAATTATTCAATCGATTTGCGTCAAACGACTTTTTAATTTGTCTTTTCAAATTGTCAAAAGATGCATATAATGGATATTTAAAAGCATGGTAAATTGTCAGTATTACTATTTCCTCAAAAATATCATAAAAAACGAAAATTTGCGAATCTGAAACAACTTTATTTGTCAATGTACCAATCTGTTGGATGGCCCCTTTAAAAGTTGTGCAGTCTCACGTTTGAAGTTGTTTAATCTCACATTTTATGTTTTCCTTTTCAGCAAATATTATTAGCCAACAATACAAACATCGTTAAAGTAAATGTCGATGGAAATCGGTGGTAACCTCTTCTTTAACAAATACTACAACTCGCTCAAGAAATTAAGTACGAAGACGTATTGCAGCAGCCTAGCACACCACATCTTCTCCAATGTTGGCTACATCAACACTTCGAACAGCAGAGCCTTGGTTAGTCCATGTTTACTGTTTTGACTTTTTGTTACCTCACCTGATTGCTCAGGTGAGCTTTTGTGACCGGTCTTTGTCCATCGTATGTCCGTCCGTCCGTCTGTTAACATTTGCTCGTAAACACTCTAGAGGCCACATTTCTTGTCCCATCTTCATGAAACTTGGTCAGAAGCTTCGTCCCAATGAATAATCGACCGAGTTCGAAACTGGGTTGTGCCGGGTCAAAAACTAGGTCACTAGGTCAAAAACAAGAAAAACCTTGTAATCACTGTAGAAGTCACATTTCATGCCCAATCTAAATGTAACTTTGTCAAAATATTTGTCTTAATGATATCTTGGATGAGTTCAAAAGTGGTTCTGATCCGTTGAAAAACATGGCCGCCAGTGGGCGGGGCAGTTTTCCTTCTTTGGCTATAGAGAAACCTTGTAAACACTCTAGAAGTCACAATGTTTGCCCCAATCATCATGAAAGTTGGTCAAAACATAGGTTCAATTGATGTCGCGGCTTACTATGGCACGCAGTGAAGCGTAAACAACAGTGGATAAGTGATAGTGTTGTTTACACACGGCTGGGGTTGTTTTTAACACTTAAGAAATAACCAATTCAAGTGTCATTGCAAAGGTAATATTGGCAGTTTACAGGTATATAAATCGTTAAATTTCGGTACTAGTCATGAATTTCTTTGTCGTGATAAAAAATTGGCGTAGGTGTATTTATTTGTAAATAATAATTTCGTAGCGGGTACAACATTGAGATAATTTAATTTCCATTGAAAGTTTCGTTGTAAATTTCAACTAAAGTACCGCGGTATCTCGCGAATTATGTGACGTTGACATTTCCTCTTAATAAACTAAAATTCAAGCAGGCTGTATCGTTACCGTTACGCTGTTTCAGTTTCTTAATTAGGACTACTTATAAGGGTAAATTCGAATCTATGCACAATTGTATTTTATACGTTTTTTATGGCAAGAATTCTTCTTTTTAGCTGATTCGCGAGCGATATTTTACATGAAAATAAAAAATATAATTTACATTTTGGTTTTCATGATAATTACAGATACCGGTACGTATGTAATTATGAAAATGTTGATTGTAGAATTGGTTTGCAATTACATGTATTACTATACAAATATGTAGCAGCGCCGTATATAAAATTAAAACATTGGGAAATTTGACAAAATAACCGCAATAAAATAAAGTTAGACATTTCTAGAGTTATATCGCGCGCCGGATATATCGCGCTCATGATCTTTGGACCCCACCAATCGCGATATATCGGCGTTGCAGTGTAGTCTTGTTAGATATGTATCTATTCAATCCAATGCCTTGGTTGTATAGAGCCTTTTTGCAGGGAGGTGTTTAGTTCATAGTGGGTTTACAGTGTTGGTTTTTTTTGGTCAAATTTCGGGTCCAAAATTGACCCCATTCCCAATCCTAAAACTATGTATTTTTCTCAAAACGATATCCTTAAATTCCCAATTGAAGATAAAGAAAACGAAATTAATCACTATTTCAAGTTCATCATCCTATACAGCTCTATAACTTGAACCTTAGTAAATATAATATTTAAAACACGTGTTCTCCATTGTATAATATTGGTTAGCAAAGAAGTCAGCACAGGAAAATTAGGGACAACACTTTCCGCTTTTATTGAATATATTGTATAAGAAATATATCTTGTAAACGAAAATTCAGTCTAGGCGAAAACTGTTGTTCCTGATTAGCCTGTGCTGCTGTACGTGCTAATCTAGGAATACTCTTAGGGCAACATGTATTAAGCCCTGTTATCTCATAATGAGGCTCAAAGTAAGTCTGCCTACAATCTGTTACAGTAAGCCCTGTTATCTCATAATGAGGCTCAAAGTAAGTCCGCCTACAATCTGTTACACTAAGCCCTGTTATCTCATAATGAGGCTCAAAGTAAGTCCGCCTACAATCTGTTACACGAAGCCCTGTTATCTCATAATGAGGCCCAAAGTAAGTCTGCCTACAATCTGTTACAGTAAGCCCTGTTATCTCATAATGAGGCTCAAAGTAAGTCCGCCTACAATCTGTTACACTAAGCCCTGTTATCTCATAATGAGGCTCAAAGTAAGTCCGCCTACAATCTGTTACACTAAGCCCTGTCATCTCATAATGAGGCCCAAAGTAAGTCTGCCTACAATCTGTTACAGTAAGCCCTGTTATCTCATAATGAGGCTCAAAGTAAGTCCGCCTACAATCTGTTACAGTAAGCCCTGTTATCTCATAATGAGGCTCAAAGTCAGTCTGCCTACAATCTGTTACAGTAAGCCCTGTTATCTCATAATGAGGCTCAAAGTTAGTCTGCCTACAATCTGTAACATAGTTTTATAAGGCGATACAAGGTTCTGGGAAAACAGGACTTAATTCATGTTATGTGCCATCCAAAGATTAGCGTTTGCATTGCATACATTGGCTTATCAGGGACAACTCATTCCCCTGTTGAGGGACTTTTTGTTAAAAGGAAATTTCTTCTAAACCAAAATCAAGTCTTGGCAAAAAGTGTTGTGTTTGGTTAGCCTGTCATGACTGCACATTAGTAAAGCCCATTTTTCCCAGAACGAGGCTAAAGTTAATTCTGCTTCCTGTTTGTTTAAGAGTCTTATACAAAATTCTGATGAGAACAAATATGGTATAACAAACAGTGGTTATTAAGACAATGACGTGCATGTATATGCCAATTAAAAATAGTTGTTAAGCAATCTTATTTTATAATTTACAGAGCTACAATAGTTGTTAAGCCATTTAATTTTATAATTTACAGAGCTACAATAGTTGTTAAACCATTTAATTTTATAATTTACAGAGCTACAATAGTTGTTAAGCCATTTAATTTTATAATTTACAGAGCTACAATAGTTGTTAAGCCATTTAATTTTATAATTTACAGAGCTACAAAAGTTGTTCAGCAATCTTATTTTGAGCTACAATAGTTGTTAAGCAATCTTATTTTATAATTTACAGAGCTAACATTGCATGGTTCTCATGCTTTGTTAACCTTTTATCAAAGCCATGAAAGTAAATCGGTATTCAAACTAGGACACTTATTCTTATTAGAGTGTGGACTCAAAATTTATTTTAATAAAGAGAGAAATTTTTTTAAATAAAGACAGACAGAACAAATGCAATAATACAATAAAACATGTATGGAGGGAACCTATATGGTCTAAATGTTCAAAAATAAGCATAATATCAAATTTCTAAAAATTATAACATATTCAGCAGTTAATATTAACATTGTATTACAACTAAGGATAGTTGTTGTTTTCGTGAATCAAGTAAATCTGATAAGATTTTGTTGGGGGGGGGGGGGGGGGGGGGGGTGGGGGGGGGGGGGGGTAGGCCATGCGTCCAGCAATGCCGACACACAAAATAGTGTTCATAATTAAACATTTATAGTAATTCTTTAAGGTAAGAGTGTATGCTTAATAAACAAAATTAATACATTAAATGACTGAATAAAGTTATTGTACATTTACAAACATAAACATTGTTTGTTTTCCATTGAATGCATGTTAAGTAAGCTGCAAGAATTACTGTCAACATATGTTGGTCTTATACTTGAGGATAGCTTCCTATCTGCAAATCATTTTGCTATCCTTTAGGAGCTTCCGGGGGCCTTCGGCCCTGCGGCCCCCAGCTAAAATATTTCCTTATTTTCCTTTTTTTTTACTTTCACCCATGTATACAGCTTGTTATATGTTACATGTTATTTACTTTTGATTTTTTGTCTTTTGTGAATTTTAATAGATTTTAACATTCAAAGATCTGTAAAGACATGGTAAAAATGTATGAATGTTTTTGCAACTTTAGGAAGACATTAATGTCAAATGTTTGCCTCCCATTTATTGAAACATATATTTACAGTAAAACATCTGTGAAAGCATTGTAAAAGTAAAGTGATTAATATAATGAGAACCAATAAAAAACATTTTATTTTATGCTCTCCGGTGGTTTATAGAGAAATATCAGTGAAATAAAACTGGTATTTCACTGTTTTAAACAGTGAAAAATAGCAGTGAAAAATATCTATATTTTTTACTGTTTTACTGTGAATGACGTCATTTTTTCGACGAAATGACGTAATAAATCCAACGAAATTATACAGTTTAATTCTTTTACAATATAAATAAGCGGTGAAAAAAAACATAAAATAAAAAGAAAATGTGTTGGATTCGATGGAATATTGATTTTAATTCACTCGTGATCATAAAAAATACATATTTTCACTCGTGGCAGTGCCACTTGTGAAAATATTATTTTATATGATCACTCGTGAAATAAAATTGATATCCCATAGAATCCAAAAATATCCTCTATATATTTTGTACAAGTTGATTTTCCCTTTTTTTATGCAGGTAAGGAGCTGCTAAAATATTAATAAGCTGTGTTGTGGGAAAATGCATGTGCTTAAATTGTTGTCCCAGATTAGCCTGTTCAGTCTTTAAGGCTAATCAGGGATAACACTGACTCTTTCAAAGAATTTTTTGTTGAAAGGAAGTCTCCTCTTTATGAAAATCAAGTCTAGTCGGAAAGTGTCCTTCCTGATTAGCTTATGTGAAATTTGTGTGAGTTTTGAATATTTATGAGCCACATATTGGCTTATGAAATTAAATCTCTGCAAGTTTAGAATTTTTTTTTAATGAATTTACAGGTTTATATAGCACTTGCCAACACTTTTAATGTTTAAATATATAATGGTCTGATTTGATTCATGTGTATGCTATTTTGGACATGGAACCAAGGATATGCCAGATTAAAAATTCATAAGAATGAAGATTTGCTGTTTAAAAAATTCACATCCAATCAAAATGCATAGTTTTTTTATAAATTGAAATACAAACCTTTGTTTCAAGTTCATATCACCCATTGTGTTGTTTTCAAAAGAGCACCATCATCGATATTAATTTGGCGCGGCAACAGCACCAGTCCAGCCCGCATGAGCCTCAGTCAAGGACGAACCTTTCCCTCCACCTGACCCTAGCAGCCTCAGTTCACGACGACCCTTCCACTCGACCTGACCCTAGCGCCTCCACCTTGACCTACGCCCTCAAAAGGTCAGCTTTGTTGAACGATTCCATTCGTGTGCAGGAAATTCTGAGCACGTTGAGTTCTCGTGCACTGTTCTCAACAACTGCAATGTCCTTGTTGAGTGAACCACACTCGAGCCTGAGTTAGTTCAGCTTGAGTGCAGGGATAGGAACAAGTGTTCCAGACACAAGGAGTTATAGCAAAAGTTATGTTAAAGCTAACAATCAGTTCTCGCTGTTGGACACCAGAAAGAATATCAAAACAATAAAAAGTTGGATAACCTGTACAAAGGCAGTAACGACTTTGTTTTGAACACTCATGGTACATCCCTGGGCATGCCTCAGGCGTGAATTCTGACATCTGAAACGAGGTGCTAAAGGTTAACCCATCAGGGTTTGTAACTTTGGACTCCAAGCCCAATTGGCCACACATTGAATTGGCAATAGACAAGGCGTAAAAATATGACAGCAGTTTGGAAGTGTCAACCAGTATGCCCTTCGACTCTCAACTCGGCATTAGCAATATCAATTAGGCTTGCATGTCTCAGCTTCTTGAGTATCTGGTATGACCTTAAAGAGTTATTTATACTGTCAAAGTTGGGGCAACAATTCAGCCCAATTCCTAATCTTAAAAAGTCTATTCTAAATTTTTCCATAATTACTGTCTGAAGTTCACAATTGACGGTTGGCTAAAACAATTATTTGATTTTAATAGGTTGTAACATCTATAAGTAGAACGTTAATATTAAATTTACAATAGTAATACACTTTATATTGATAGCACTTATTCTTAATTTTTAGCTCGGCGTTTTCGGAGAAAACTATAGGTATTGTCATAGCCAGCTCGTCGTCCGCTGGCGTCGAGCTAAAACCTTCACATTTTGCTCTAAAATCAAAGTGCTTCCACCTACAACTTTGAAACCTCATATGTAGATGCACCTTGATGAGGTCTACATGCCACACCCATTTTTGGGTCACTAGGTCAAAGGTTAAGGTCACTGTGACCTCTATAAAATAATAGTAATTTCTGACAAGCTTTCATTTATTCAAAACTGCACCCTAGCCAAAGCGTTTGCACTCGTTATGCGTAGCTCTTGTTAAGTAATTTATTTGCAAAAAGTTGTATTGTGTAACATTTAAAGTGGTATAGTCTCACATTTTGAAGTTATGTCTGTTTAAAAAAAAGATAATTATGGCAACTCGCTACAACATTTCAAGTGGGTTCACGTTATTCATTTAAACAATGCTATTATGAGTGCTACTTTGAACAAAAATCATTTCTCTATCCTAAATATCAATTATAGAAACAATGTTTTGCATTAAACAAACAGGTGTGTTAAGTAAGGTGTTACAGCATATTTACATGTATTCAAGACGTATTCGTTTGTTACTAAAAACACTCTATTTTTAGTTTACTTGCCATTTCCTTTTCAGATTACATTATTATCCAAGAAGAAGAACATTGTTGAAGTAAATGTTGAAAACAGTCCAAACCCCCTTCTCGCACAAATACTACAAGTCGCTCGAGACATTCAGCACGCCACCTATGAACATCTCACACAAAAACTACAAGTCGCTCAAGAAATTCAGCACGCCACCTATGAACATCTCGCACAAAAACTGCAAGTCGTTCAAGAAATTCAGCACGCCACCTATGAACATCTCCTACAAATACTACAAGTCGCTCAAGAAATTCAGCACGCCACCTATGAACATCTCCCACAAATACTACAAGTCGTTCAAGAATTTCAGCACGCCACCTATGAACATCTCCCACAAATACTACAAGTTGCTCAAGAAATTCAGCACGCCACATATGAACATCTCGCACAAATACTACAAGTTGTTTAAAAATTTGGCAGGCCACGTATGAACATCTCCCAGAAATACTACAAGTCGTTCAAGATTCAGCACGCCACCTATGAACATCTCGCACAAATACTACAAGTCGCTCAAGAAATTCAGCATGCCACCTATGAACATCTCCCACAAATACTACAAGTCGCTCAAGAAATTCAGCACGCCACCTATAAACATCTCCCACAAATACTACAAGTCGCTCAAGAAATTCAGCACGCCACCTATGAACATCTTCCAATACTACAAGTCGTTCAAGAAATTCAGCATGCCACCTATGACCATCTAGCACAAATACTACATGTCGGTCAAGAAATTCTGCACGCCACCTATGAACATCTCCAACAAATACTACAAGTCGCTCAAGAAATTCAGCACGCCACCTATGAACATCTTCCAATACTACAAGTCGCTCAAGAAATTCAGCATGCCACCTATGACCATCTCGCACAAATACTACATGTCGGTCAAGAAATTCTGCATGCCACCTATGAACATCTCCCACAAATACTACAAGTCGCTCAAGAAATTCAGCACGCCACCTATGACCATCTCGCACAAATACTACATGTCGGTCAAGAAATTCTGCACGCCACCTATGAACATCTCCAACAAATACTACATGTCGCTCAAGAAATTCAGCACGCCACCTATGAACATCTCCCACAAATACTACAAGTCGTTCAAGAATTTCAGCACGCCACCTATGAACATCTCCCACAAATACTACAAGTTGCTCAAGAAATTCAGCACGCCACGTATGAACATCTCGCACAAATACTACAAGTTGTTTAAAAATTTGGCAGGCCGCGTATGAACATCTCCCAGAAATACTACAAGTCGCTCAAGATTCAGCACACCACCTATGAACATCTCGCACAAATACTACAAGTCGCTCAAGAAATTCAGCACGCCACCTATGAAAATCTCCCACAAATACCACAAGTCGTTCAAGAAATTCAGCACGCCACGTATGAACATCTCCCACAAATACTACAAGTCGTTCAAGAAATTCAGCACGCCACCTATGAACATCACACAAATACTACAAGTCACTCAAGAAATTCAGCACCCCACCTATGAACATCTCCCACAAATAATACAAGTTGTTCAAGTCATTCAGCACGCCACGTATGATCATCCCCTTGAAATACTACAAGTCTTCAACAAATTCAGCACGTCACCTATGAACATCTCACAAATACTATAAGTCGCTCAAGAAAATCAGCACTCCAGGTATTAACATCTTGCACAAATACTACAAGTCGCTCAAGCAATTCAGCGTGTCACCTATGAACATCTTGCATGGTGGCTTGGTGAGTCTGACTTCTGTCTTGACAAGTCTCTCAAGATAAAATAATCGGATCTAACAGACAGAGCAGGTGCTGAGTGACTCGTCTGTTAACTTGACTGACCTCGAAAATAATCGGATCTAACAGACAGAGCAGGTGCTGAGTGACTCGTCTGTTAACTTGACTGACCTCGATACGTTGCTCTCGAATAATGAGAACCTGACGCACGAAGAACAGTGCTGTCCAACATTCCCAGTTTTTGGTTGGCGACTTCACTGTCGGGACTCACACAATCTCTGCCTATAAGCAACAAAAACAGGTAGTATATTAGCTGCGCTCTGGAAAAACAGTGCTAAAGTGTTGTCCCAGATAAGCGTGTTAAGTCTGCCCAGGCTTATTAGTGACCACGTGTTCTGAATATGCCTTTAAAACAAAAAATTCCATTAAAGTGGAAAGTGTCCTGGCTGTTTGTGCAGACAGCACAGTCTAATCTGGAACGACTCTTTTTTTTAACTGGTCAAACTGAGTAAATAAATACTTATAAGTGTTGATTTGATATCAGTGTTAATCATAAAAGGTCAGGGCATATTTTCATACATTTTTGTGCCAAAATTCAGCCTCTAAACCAAAAGTTGTTTCTTTGTTTTCACTTGTATATTACAAATAATCCCCTTTCATAAATTAAACATGATACTTATTAAATGTTGTTTATGATAAGTTAAACAATTATTGAAATGCAGTAAACATTCTATGAAATAATTATCTACATTTATTTAAAATAAGAATATCTATAAACTACACTTTACCACCTTTCCAGGTTTTCAGTATACAGATATGCAACTGGAGTGATGATATGCCCTGAAGATATTTATACCCCTGTTAATTGGGGTATAAAGGAATCCCCTTGGACGGACGTCTATCTGTCTGTCTTTCCATCTGTCTGTGGGCGTTCACTTAACAATTCAACGTTCAGCTTTCAAACTTTCAGGTATTGTTCCTTCTCATATGAGGTTGTGTATATACATTATATCATTCTACATTAAAGATTACAAAACTGAGACATTCTATAACATCATGCTACATATTCTGACTTGCAGCATTGGGGGATATTCTACGTCACAATTGTTACAAATTTGTGTTTGACTAGACAGCAATTACACTTTTTTTTATAGATGATTAAGCATTTTCAGTTATATGTAAATTAAAATTTATTTTAATGGGATAAGAAGATGTTGTTTTCTTTTAAGAATTTTGAAAAAGCCATATTTTGGGATTGTGTCATCCACATAACTTGTTAATTGAATGGTCATGAAAAAAATTATATGACAATTCTCTCTCTTATTTTGGTACGGCAGTTGTCATTTGCTGGCATCAGTATATGCGCTTAAATAAGCCAGAAACAGAATAGCTAACTGACCCCATTACTGTGACTGAAATGTATTTTTATGTGTAGGGGTCTATAAAAAACTGATAACATTACTGGAATCTAATTTTTCTAGTTCTTACAGGACCCCATACCATCACAGTTTGGTACTCAGCAGAATTACAGGCTCTCTGGTGAGCTGGAGCTGGACGCCCAAGGACAATTCCCGAGTATAGGTGTCGAGCTCCTGGGCCAGGAATTCGGGGCAAAGCTCAACAAGTCCTACCCCCAGGGTACAGCCACTCTAACCTTGGGGCTCCACACTTTCCTGCTCAGGGGCAGAGATTATCTCATCTACAAGGTAGGTTGTAATGCAAAACGTTTCACAGTCATTCAAATAATTTTTGGTAGACTACGGATATATTGATGTTTCCACTATATGAGGTAAGGAGGGTATAACGATTTACCCTTATTCGTGATTGTGTCCATCCTTTCATCCGTTCTTTGATCCCATACTCTTGTGTGGCCGCCCTAACTAAAAACGTATTGTGCTAAAGGGATTCAATCTTTGCATTTATTTAACAATGCATGTGAACTTGTGAAAGTTCATATTTTTATTAGATTTTTCTGACATAGTTGGAGATATAACCCCCTTTTTTAAATCATGTAGCGGTTAACTTGAACTTTTCGCTACTAGAGACCTGAAACTTTCGATGAATTTTGGAAACTTTGGAATCCACAGTCCATCCGTTGGCGACGTGTTTGTGTTCGTCTGTCAACGTTTTCGTTAAAGGACATTTCCTCCTGAACCACTGAACATAATTTAATGAAACCTCACAGGAATAATCCTTGGGTGTTCGAATTATTCATCTTTTTATGCTTTTTATCTGGTATATAGTTTTAGCACTGTCCGTCTATCAGTCTGTCTGTCACACTTTTCCTGTCCGCTCTCTAATTTAAATAGTTTTCATCCGATCTTTACCAAACTTGGTCAGAAGTTGTATATAGACAATATCTAGGCCAAGTTCGAATATGGGTCATGCAGGCTCAAAAACTAGGTCACGGGGTCGAAAAAACAAATTCAAGAAAGTAATAAGCTTTAAATGGACATACTTATCTGACCTGCCAATTTATATATTTTTGTTAAATAAATCAAAGCGGCGCAAACACATCTTGGTAAAAGGTCAAGGTCATCCTTCAAGGTCTAAGGTCAAACAAACAAATCCAAGGGAAGTAATAAGGTTTAAAGGGAGATAATTATTAAATATTGAACATAGCAACTTGATATTTGGCATACATGTGTATCTCATGGAGCTGCACATTTTGAGTGGTGAATCTACAGTCATGGTAGGGGCTTTTATTAATTGCTACTAAAATAGAGATTTGTTAGAGAAAATTATTTTTAAGGGAAGTAATTTATATAATTATAAATGTCAGATTATATATTTCCTTACCAACAATTTAAGTTCTTTTCACAGTTACTGTACAGATTTTTTATTTTGATTATTTATAACTTAAATGATTGATTTGTCAAAGTTTTTTTAAATGATATAATTATCATGTCTTTCCTGTACTTATGTGTGAATGGTATGGTTCATTACATACCTGTGGACTTATGTCCATAGATACATGATGAACTCTGGCTATGGTCTCTTTGATAAAACACAGCCTTGGTTGTCAGTGATGTCTGACTTGGTCATATGTGACAGTCTACAGACCCCCCCCCCCAGGTTGGATTGGGCAAAATCCAAGGGAAGTAAAAAGCTTGAAATGGATATGATTTCTATACCTGCCAAATGATAAATATACATTTTATTTCAAAGCGGCGCAGTAGGGAGCATTGTGTTTCTGACGAACACATCTCTTATTTGAAACTGCATAGCCAAGAGATTTAATGTTTGGTGTGCAACAGTGTAAAGTGAGTCATCGACAAATGTTTCCAAATAATGTGTTTTGGTCAAAACTGGCTTACCCCCAGGATTTCCCAGTTTTACAAGGATTTTATATTTGATATGGAGCATAATCTAGAGGTCCCTTACACAGTTTGTTAACCAGGTTTTCCGAAGGAAAAAAACTGGTTATTAGATTGGCGAATGCGAGCGGGCTGGCTGGCTGGCTGGCTGGCTGGCGGGCTGGCGGGCGGGCGGAACAAGCTTGTCTGGGCCATTACTATGTCGTTCATTGTCAGATTTTAAAATCATTTGGCACATTTGTTCACCATCATTGGACGGTGTGTCGCGCGAAATAATTACGTCGATATCTCCAAGGTCAAGGTCACACTTTGAGTTCAAAGGTCAAAAATGGCCATAAATGAGCTTGTCCTGGCCATAACTATGTCATTTATTGTGAGATTTTAAAATCATTTGGCACATTTGTTCACCATCATGGGACGGTGTGTCGCACGAAAGAATCACGTCAATATCTCCAATGTCATGGTCGCCACGACTAAAAATAGATTTTTTTTAAAAACAAACTTACAAAGGGGGTTTATTTTGTTTGTTCATTTCAAAAGTTCAGTTTGAGTTTTCTCCCTTTATCAGATTTTTTTTTCACAATGAAAACCTGGTTTTGTGACAATTTTGTCCCTTGTTTTATTAATAAACTAGGTCCTAGTGATCATTGACTGATCCTGGTAAAACCGTCATATAAACATTGTGTTTACAGCAAAGCCCCAAGTGTTCATATTTGGTCCATGTAAATGATGACATTTCTGAATTCATTGAATATATTTTTATGTCCCCCACTATAGTAGTGGGGGACATATTCTTTTTTGCCCTGTCTGTTGGTTGGTTGGTTGGTCTGTTGGTTGGTCTGTTTGCGCCAACTTAAACATTTTGCAATAACTTGCTATATTGAATAAAGCAACTTGATATTTGGCATGCATGTGTATCTCATGGAGCTGCACATTTTGAGTGGTGAAAGGTCAATGTCAATGTCATCCTTCAAGGTCAGAGGTCAAATATATGTGGCCAAAATCGCTCATTTTATGAATACTTTTGCAATATTGAATATGGCAACTTGATATTTGGCATGCATGTGTATCTCATGGAGCTGCACATTTTGAGTGGTGAAAGGTCAAGGTCATCCTTCAAGGTCAGAGGTCAAATATATGTGGCCCAAATCGCTTATTTTATGAATACTTTTGCAATATGGAAGATAGCAACTTGATATTTGGCATGCATGTGTATCTCATGGAGCTGCACATTGTGAGTGGTGAAAGGTCAAGGTCATCCTTCAAGGTCAAATATATGGGTCGAAATTGCTCATGTAATGTCACTTCTGCAATATTGAAGCTAGCAATTTTATATTTGAAATGCGTGTGTATCTCATGGAGCTGCACATTTTGAGTGGTGAAAGGTCAAGGTCAATGTCATCCTTCAAGGTCAGAGGTCAAATATATGTGGCCAAAATCGCTCATTTTATGAATACTTTTGCAATATTGAATATGGCAACTTGATATTTGGCATGCATGTGTATCTCATGGAGCTTCACATTTTGAGTGGTGAAACGTCAAGGTCATCCTTCAAGGTCAGAGGTCAAATATATGTGGCCCAAATCGCTTATTTTATGAATACTTTTGCAATATTGAAGATAGCAACTTGATATTTGGCATGCATGTGTATCTCATGGAGCTGCACATTTTGAGTGGTGAAAGGTCAAGGTCATCCTTCAAGGTCAAATATATGGGTCGAAATTGCTCATGTAATGTCACTTCTGCAATATTGAAGCTAGCAATTTTATATTTGAAATGCGTTTGTATCTCATGGAGCTGCACATTTTGAGTGGTGAAGGGTCAAGGTCATCCTTCAAGGTCAAACGTCATATACGGGGATATTGTGTTTCACAAACGCATCTTGTTGGGATTTGTTAAGATATTTCTTTATGTTTATAGGGTCCTTATCCTCACAAGTTCAGGCCCAGGAAACCATGCTTCTCAACTGCACCCAGCCACTACATCTCAACAGTAATAGTTTGTTTCACCACTTTTAGAATGGGGCTTGGACTCTTTGTATTTCGAACAAGAAATATCTTTCAAAAAGATATACGGCGTTGATTGTGTTTGTGGTTGATGAAAGATAAAGAGTTATATTAATGAGACAGCAAATTCCTTTTTCTACGCAGTTCTATAGCAGCATCACATGCAAAT